>NW_027506895.1:1062595-1180095 GCF_052324685.1 Brachyhypopomus gauderio
TGTGAGAGGCTTACAGACCAGTAACGCCTAAAGACAGCAGACTAGCTGGTTTTAAAGTGAACCAGCAGTTCTCCCACAATCCTCTACACAGCACTAGTGCACACGAGACTCCTGGTTCCTCTACACAGCACTAGTGCACACGAGACTCCTGGTTCCTCTACACAGGACTAGTGCACACGAGATTCCTGGTTCCTCTACACAGCACTAGTGCACACAAGACTCCTGGTTCCTCTACACTGGACTAGTGCACACGAGACTCCTGGTTCCTCTACACAGCACTAGTGCACACGAGACTCCTGGTTCCTCTACACAGGACTAGTGCACACGAGACTCCTGGTTCCTCCACAGCACTAGTGCACACGAGATTCCTGGTTCCTCTACACAGCACTAGTGCACATGAGATTCCTGGTTCCTCTACACAGCACTAGTGCAAACAAGACTGCTGGTTCCTCTACACAGCACTAGTGCACATGAGACTCCTGGTTCCTCTACACAGCACTAGTGCACACAAGACTCCTGGTTCCTCCACAGGACTAGTGCACACGAGACTCCTGGTTCCTCTACACAGCACTAGTGCAAACAAGACTCCTGGTTCCTCTACACAGCACTAGTGCACACAAGACTCCTGGTTCCTCTACACAGCACTAGTGCACACAAGACTCCTGGTTCCTCCACAGCACTAGTGCACACGAGACTCCTGGTTCCTCTACACAGCACTAGTGCACACAAGACTCCTGGTTCCTCCACAGCACTAGTGCACACGAGACTCCTGACATTCCAGATTGCAAAACATTCAAAATCGGTTGATACAAAAAAAAAAAAAAACACACCATTTCATATTTCATATTTTATTCACAATATCATCCAGTGTTCTTTATTATTATTGTTACTTTTGTATCATTATTATTTGTTTGTAGACGTTATGAATGCACTAGCATTGTTCTATGCCTAATCTAAACTTTTGCTTTAAGCTATGTAGCCAAGGTTCACATTATTAAGATGTCTCCCATGGTCCCTGTGCAAGACGGGACTAAATATCTTCAGGATATTATTGACCTTTACTGCATGTCTGGCACAACACACTGATGCACACACACACACACACACACACACACACACACACACACACACACACACACACACACACACACTCACATGTACATTCCTCAAACATCATCAGGATAACATCTAAAAAATAAATCTACCACACATCAACTTCGAGGGGTCCTTCAAAGATCACCTAGACAAACGACCCAAACGACGTGAGGACCGGCGCCGCTGGCTCGGAGCTGGAAGAGCTGTGCTGTACTTAAGACGAGACCACTCGAATATTGTGATGGGATGAATCTGGCATTGTGCAGCGTGTTACAAAAAGAGGCAGTGCACAGATGGAGCGCACTTCAGCGGTAGATTGAGACGCGACGACTTGGATGAGCCGAATGATCGACACCGGCAGATAATATATGTAAGAGAACAGAGACTCCCTGAGAAGCATGCGAGTCCTCCACGCTGCCAAGCAGTCAGTGCACGGACACTGCCAAGTATCTGTGGTAAAGGACTCACACACACACACACACACACACACACACACACACACACACACACACACACACACACACACACACACACACACCAGAGCATTAAAGCAGCCCATTCCTCTGCCACTTTCTCAAAGTAATAGAATATGAAGAAAGATTAAATTTCACAGTAAAAAAAAATGCCTAAAGACAATTAAAGCAGGTCTATGAAAAGCATCTGATATACGGCCCCCCTTGAGAGGGATAAACTAAATATAAACACATTGAAAATGGGATTTTGTTTGACTTCAGGCGGCTATATGTGGTTACCACGGCAACAATTTTTGTTTTTTGATAATATGGGGTTATAGAGAGTAGAATAGAGTCTTGTACAGTATATTCACATTTACAATCCTAGTGCTGTCAAAATGTAGGCGTCACATTTTTATATGCATTTTATACGATAATGTAAACGATCATAGTACGTTGTTAAAATTAAGCTCAAGTAATCAGCAGTCAGCGTTAAATCACTAAATAACATCTGAAATTCCTTGTGGCATAAGAAGTCCTGTAAAGAAAACAAGCTTCTTGATCTTCGGAATATCAGAGGTGGTGAAGGGGCAACACCATCCCCAAACCTTTGGTGTACAGTATGTAGTGACATGTAGGCCTACTGTAATAATGTCTCCATCTTCTGTTCTACAGCCGTTCTGAGTTACCCTCTGTGTACAGTCTTACGCACGCTTATGTGAGAGAGACTCGCATCTCACTTCTGGGTATTAGCTTGTTAGTGTACAAGTGTAGGACTGTACAATTCTTACTCGGATAACCGTTATAGTTTACCTCATGCTTCTCTACAACACAGAGGTTTACAAATGCTAATCGCACGGTAATTATGACTTTCCTTTGGGAAATTAACCTATCCTGGACCACCATGCATGCCTCCCAAGAAGACTAGCAGTCTCGAAATCCCCACTGGTGCTGGAACAATTGCAAAGCAAAAGATCTGTTAGTATTTCAACTCTGAACACAGAAATTAATGACTCGCTGACACAGAGAGGCCTGCTGTTCTACCACTGATCACTTAATCATATCTAGTTCCATGAATGAATTATATATTTAGGAAAAGACTTCCTCTGATGCTAGCTGGTTCCTAACCAAAACATTTACAGCTAGCTGTCTGGCGGCGTTTGCCACAGGATGAATTAATTTGATTTCGCCACTATTGTCGTCACATGATTCACCCTGTTCACCCTAACAAAACAACCCCCCGGGGTGAAGCTAGTCAAAGCAAAGCTCGCCATTGCAGACGGGAACCCTAAAGCTGTGATGTAGCTATTTGACCCATATCCAAGTGGCCCCAGAGGACGTAACAGGGAAGAGGGGTAAGGTGACGGGGTCCCTCTCCCTCGTCGCAATGTGTTAGCAGGCTAGCGTGTGAACGTGTGACATGGAAAGACGCTGCTGTTTGCACGTGGCTGCTCGTTCCAAAAGCACGCGCCGCCACTTCTGAGTGTTTGGCGTTTAAATCTGCTCCAACAATGCGCTCAGCCGCAGTGCCGATCGCCACAGCTCGTCGCCAAAACTGGTGAAACGCCTCAGTGGCACAAAACATTCGATCGTCAACAGCGTCCAATTAGCAACACCGACGATCCACAAATCCACAAATCACATATAGATCGCGTATAAAGAAAAAAAAAACCCCATTAAAGTAGGCCTGGGTTACTACAACAGGTCAACGCGGAGAGATACGAGAGAAAGAGAGACGGGTTGACTGCACGCAGCCAATAGCATGTGTTGAGCACACAGATTGCAGAGCGCAGAGAAAGTCTCCCAAGCTGATTATGACACCTCTCCCGCTAGCCCAGCAGAGCCGCTAAAGCTACCGCTAGAATTCACAGGCACTGCATGTATCAGCGCCGAGCACGTAGCTTCCACTCCAGACCCTCCAGCACCATTAATTATGGCTACTGAAGGGTGGCGCGTGATCGTGCGCGTGTCATAAAAAAGAATTCATGGTTCTGTCCTCTCTGCAGTCCCCTCGTGTGTGGGAAGATGACACAGACACCATGGTGGACACAGAAAAATATGCCCAGTCACCGACAATGCTGACCAAATGAAAATGTTATTGATAGACTCAGCCATGGACTCACAGAATACAGTTCATGGGGCCTTTAGGAAATAAGTGGGATTTAAGGATTTATTTTATTTTATTTTTATTTAATCTGGTTAAAGAGATCTGGTTGAATAGATCTGGTTAAAGAGATCTGGTTAAAGAGATCTGGTTGAATAGATCTGGTTAAAGAGATCTGGTTGAATAGATCTGGTTGAATAGATCTGGTTAAAGAGATCTGGTTAAAGAGATCTGGTTGAATAGATCTGGTTGAATAGATCTGGTTAAATAGATCTGGTTAAAAGGGCCTGGTGTGCCTAGTTACGGCAGTGCAGTGCAAACCTTACAACATCTCAAAGTGCGACCAAAATGGCCACGGATAGCGAGAAGTTATTCTGAGGCTTGGGAAAAATGTTTCTCTTTTGCTGGAATGACTCCAGCATTCTTCCGCATCCCTCGGGTGGCGGATTGCGGGGAGCTCGGCCCGCCCGCGTGCGTGCGCTCGTGTGGCTGAGGTTCCGGCGGGCGCCCGGCGACGTCGCCGTCGAGCAGACGAAGGCAGTCTGCGCGACTCTCGCACCAACCCACCCGTCTGACAAACGGCACCTTGCTGGTCGCCGAGCGCTAGCGTCAGGGAGCCCTCGGCGTCTCGCTAAGAGCCGGCCTGAGTCAAGACGTCAGAAACACCAGCAGTGGCACCGGCGTTCACAGTTCGCCTCAGCCAAGACCGAGGGGGGAACAGATGGAAGCTCACAGAACATATAATGCATACATTTATACCAGCCTGTGAAACACGGCTTCCTATGAGGCTGAAGAGGAGAACACTATTTAGAGGAGTGTGGACCGCATCACACCATTTTCAATATCAGTGGGCAATTAGTGCATTAGAACATAAAGGAGTTCTCAAAATCAGTGTGTTCTATCACAGAACAAATGCTGTAAAACAGGCACATACAAGTGTGTGTGTGTGTGTGTCTCTATAGGTGTGTGTGTGTGTGTTGGAGACAGAGCGATAAAAATAGGGACAGATTAAAAAAACAGCACAGTGGAGAAAGCTATAGAAAAGATGTGGGAAGAGGAGTACTGGGTAGGAGGATATATATATACACACACACACACACACACACACTTATATCATTGTGTGGTCTGGCGGTAATGATGTCACAGTAGTGTTATCAGGGCACGTGCAGATTTTATGGGTTTGTCCTCTTCGTTGTAGCCAGACACACTCTCTGTCCACCACACTGATAAAGACACCGCAAACAACCCTGACGCACACGGCCACGCCCCGAAGCTGCGGCCCACGGGACAGGAAGCCCGTTGGCCACCGCCCACCCATCGGTCTGGGTTCTGCCCCACCCGCAGGTCCTCACGCGCTCGGGCCGAACATCCTTCTGGAACCGCTTCCTCATGTCGGGTACGTGGAGAGACGGCGGAAGCGTCCACGGCTTCGGTCGTTTTCCGCGTCTTACTGTGGATTCAAGGCGACTGTTGCTGTGTGCATTCGCTGCGGTTAAAGTTATACAGATCCATGAAGGCCAGGTCATACAATACATATAGAAATCACACGTGAATTTACAGGATAATGACACGAGTCCTTACATACATACATTTGGACATGTTATCATGTTATTGCTTAGATACTGGTCTTGCAGAGATTATATATATATATATATATATATATATATATATATATATATATATATATATATATGTGTGTGTGTGTGTGTGCACACATTCACACGAACACACGCACACACACAACTCGCCATGTGCACGGGTGACCTTAGAGTTGGCTGGCAGCGGGCTGATAGCAGCTAAAGCAGGATTTACATAGGCAAAAACACTGCGTTCCTTTGCAGTAGGACTGTCTATGGGAGCACATACCTGTTGGCCATACATTACAGAAGCTTAAAGCGCTACTATAGCAAAAATCGGCTGTTTGCTTTTCAATCTCATCCAAGGTTTCTTTCTGAGGTCTATGCAACAGCTTCAGGTCAATGATATGACTTATTGACACCGACTACATTTCAACTAACAAGCCTCTATTTTAGCAGAGCCACCATTTTTTCATTCCACCGCATAGATTTCTCGTAGCTCTCTAATGTCTTAGTTTCCTTCTAAAGGTCTCAGTAAATGCCCGAGGTCCATAAACTCACTGCATTCTCTGAAACATCTGGGATCTGCTTGTCTGTCAAGGCAAGTTACGGGACAATAACCCCAGACATTTTTCTTAGGGAATAAGGGAGAAATGTGTGTTTTTTAAAAGCAGAGATTGAATATGTTCCACAGAAAACGGCAGAGGGCAGGGGATGAGCCTGGCGGCGGATTCCGCACTCGGCGTCTGGCACCGTGAGAGGGTTACATCCGCGTCTCGGGCTGAAAGAGAAAACAGCTCCACATACACACGCAGGAGCACAAATCCTGTTGAGCCGAGCCGAGCCGAGATACCCTACATACTAGCGGCCCTTCAAGGCACAATTAGGATTTTACGGAAGAAATCCACATTCCTGCACACACAGAAAGTCATCTTTCTCTTCTCCCTCACACCACTGTCAAGTCAGAGACGCTCTCTCTCTCTCTCTCTCTCTCAGCCTCTCAAGGAGGGACCTGAAGCGACTTGAGCTTTGGACAAAGAGACCCACACAAAAGCCAAAAATTATCAAATCGGCGCTCCCGCGTTTCTGGCAGGAGAAGGATGAGTTGGTGGGGGGAGGAAGGGAAAGGTGTCTTTCATATACGCCGCTGACGCCAGTTTCTTCAGTTTAAAGTGGTGTCAAAATGAAGCATTACCATTGGATGATGAAGTTTGTTTTGAGCACATCAAGAAATGAAATACGGAGCAAGATTAAGAAACAGAAGCGTAGTTAAAGATGTTCTTGGCTGAGAGCTTCTGCTTCTGCTTCTTCAGCTCAAAATGTGTGCCGCTCTGGAAGGCTTCGGGGATAAAAATCACCTCCACCAATACGCTCGTACCACTGCGTTAAGGGCAGAAATCGCAAAATGTTCCCAGAAAATTTTAAGGAATTTTTTTTTTTTTGGGGGGGGGGGGGGCATTTTTGAAAAAGTGGCATAGATATATAGTGTTATAAATGCACACAGTCAAGACTACATCAGTACAAGCCTGAGGGAATATTATGAGGTTTACACATTTCACACCAGGCCTTACTTACATATTCATATTTTAGAAGCACAGCTCACTGTGGGTGATAGACTAGAAGCCATTACTGCATGTGGGATTGTTTGGTCTTACAAACCAGGATATATGATTTTTAATGTCACTGAAATGCTATAATGAACAAAAAATTATGATGATTGTGATGATCATCATTCATTTTAATTTTGACATATATAAAAATACATATATTTATACGTATCTGTATGCATAAAAAATTATACCTATTGGCTGGCATTTTCACCCAACACAAAGTGCCTTGCTAACTCGAAATATTGAGCTTAGAGAAAATCTCAAATATTCTGATGAGGCATAAACTCCTACAGTCTTTACAATGTCATCTGTACAGATAATGATTCGACAGGCTACAAGACTACATGACTAAAGATGTTCTGTAAAGTAATGAATCTCCAGGGTCAAACTGCCCCATGTGTTCTGTATCTATGGCTCCGTATGGCTTCTCATTAAGTAATGTACTCCTAACTTTACTGGTGAATTTGCATGTACAGAGATGGCAGAGATGAACATCAAGCCTCTGCTACCACCTCATTTACTGCAGACAGAACTGGTTGATGGATTTGTCCTTCTCTGGAGTGTCATTTGCTGAGCAGATCTTACAAATCAACCTCTTACAGAAATCAACCTCCTATTGAGGTCACTGGCATTTCAACGTGGCGTCCATTGAATCTTGTGTATGCATTACATTTAGACAAAATCATATTTGACTTTCAGAGTCAGTCACACACCCAAAAATTATTTCTCAAAGACTGGATGATGCATGAAATCATCTGTTTCTGTCGGACGGTCCTGCCATTAATCTCAGTTTCTTGTCTATTTAGGGAACCTTTTCTGTGATGAAGTGCAACAAATTTATTCAAGTATTTATAAACAATTTACACACGGCACAATGCATGCGCCACAGTGGCCATATGGAGGACACATTAGTGAGACGCAGGTTCAGCGGTTCATTTTAAGGTGTAATTATAAAAGTGAAGTCTAGGCTCAATGCAAAATCTAAACATTTGTATAATGCTGCTGGTGCATACTAATGAGAGCACGGTACAGCCTGAGCCGCTGTGTGACTCACTGTGTGCATTAACTGTATAGGGCTGAGGTCTCATTTCCTATTTTGAAACAACGGTTTTCATATGGGGGAGTTTTCCTGCCAGAGTTCAAAGAGTCGGGGGCAAATCTGTCTGAGCGTGGACACATCTAATATCAGACATGAGACAATTACTGCAACTTTCAGCGTAATCTGGCAAGACGAAAGAAAAACAAACAAAAGCGAATCGGAGGAGAATTCTGCGTCTCCTGACCGTGCTGGGTCCCCACACTGCTGTGTCTCCTGACCGTGCTGGGTCCCCACACTGCTGAGTGAACGTGACGGTCGGCGCTGAAGAACGAGAACCTACCACAGCCGCAGACGGGCAGCAGTGTGGAACAGGACAGGGTCGTTCCAACAGTCCACATTTCATTTTGCCGCCTGCCCTACGCACCCTGACAGCAGATTTGTACTGGCTGCACTCCTTAAATCACTAAACATCTTCCTGTTCTATAGAGAGGGCAAAGGTCATCCAGCCATTCAATGGCTGCACGTCTAAAAAGAATCGCACCCAAGTCTGCAATAAGGTTACGTCTGTTAATTGTACAAGAGAGGCAGCTAAAATGGGTACTACACAAAATATGGCTGATGATATTTTAATTATTGATATCAGTTCAATATTAAAGTTAGGAACACATCGTTAAAAAAATTCAAGAATGAACATGTGACTGCACATAAAGCAAACAAAACATTAATATGTTCATATAGTTCCGCAAAAAAGATTAAAATAAATTTAAATTATCAGGTCTGTGGTTGGTTTCTGCAGCCACAGACATGTATATAATGATTGTTAGAATCGAACAGCGTTTCCCTACATCATCAAAAATAAAGGCCCTCATGCAACTATGAAAATCTAAAATACTTCACAGCGTCAATCCAACCGTGTCAACATTCCTGGAAAGTTGGAGACGTTTACATTTTGCAACCCTAGAGAAATACCAGAAAGTGCATGCCAACAGTGCCACATTGGGGAGCAGCTTCAAAGGCGAAGCAGCCCCCCCCCCCCCCCCCCCAAACAATAACAACAACAAACCCCTCTTATCCGGGAGCAGGGGGAGCTGAACATCGGCAATGTACACCGATCTTCTGCTCACTTGTCCTCTCGTCACAGACACGGAATGTCCACATGGCGTTCGTCCCACGTCCTCGTGCATTGTGTGTGTGTGTGGGGGGGGGGGGGACGACGACGACAGCAAAGCACCTCACTCACTTCAGGCTAATGCAAATGACTTTAATATGTTAAGAAGATTAAACTGGATAAATGTCTAGATATGTTTTTTTTTGTTTGTTTTTTTAAGCCACATAACCCTTTAGTGTGTTTTGTTTTGGTGAGGGGAGGGGACGTTTCTACGTGAGTCAGTTTGGGACGATCAACACAAACCCACTGAACCACCCCGAGATTGGCTGAGAGAAATTGGGCTTATTCGAGATTTCGCATTTTAAGCTTCTTGGATGTAAGACCATCCCACTTGTGTCTTTGAACGCCGAGCCTTAGGACAACAGAAAAGCAACCATCACACACAGGTCACAATCCGCTGCGCTCACCCTGCAGTCCCCAATTAGGTTTGCTTGTCTTCTTCAGCTTTGGCTAAGCAACCTCTCAGGTGACGAGCTCTGAATAACTTCATCCCAAACTGGCTACACGTGTTTGTGTGTAAATCCTACAACACCCTCCATTCCTGGCTCCTATAATGTACAAAGTTGTGCAATTGATTCATGACCGCATGATTAAATTAATAAATGCTTTTTTTATGAAAAGATCTTAGGTGAGGAGAACAGTGGTCCACCCAGTAAGTCTCAACCTAAGATTTGTTTGGTAAAACTCTGCACCAGCGGTTGGTAATGGCGGCTGTTGGGGGGTGGGGTGGGGGGGGGGGGGGGGGGTACAGCGATGCGGTGATGTCGTGGTGCAAACGCGCAAGTGTGTAATAAGACGCAAGAGAGAAATGGAACAGAACAGGAAGGGATTACCGGGTGATTTGCATAACCTTCCCAACGCTTTGCAGGATCAGAGGGATGACAAGGACACGATGACTGCTCCGTCTTATCGGGGACCACATTCTCTTTGGGGGACAAAGCTACCCAGATCAGGTGGAGTTAGTGACAGCGCGGAGCACCGACACTCGCACGTCTCCGCCACAGTCGAAGGCGAACATGACGAGTTTAACAGTAACGTCTGAGCCCGTGTCCAAGTTACTTGTTGACGCTGAGCCGCAGACAGACGACCTGTTGTCTCATTCAACAGCCGTTTCTTGAAAGCGTTCCACTGGTAAACACGGCAGCAGGGATTGTAAAAATCACGTAGACTGAAAAAGAAATGTACGCTTTACTCAAACAATCCACGTTTTAACAGTGTCAAAAGTTGTGCAAAAAGATAAGCTATAAAAAAAAACAGCAATTTCTTTATTCTCATTAGCAGAGAAACACAGTGTTGAGAAATATAGCCAAGGGAACCTTTCACATCAGCATGGACTGACTGAAATCTCTCCTATTTGGACGCTGATAAATAATGTGTTTTAGCAATAAGATTACACATGGCTAATTAAAACATATTGTCCTGTCAGAATCTGCACCCACAGTACTGTTACTCTGCCAAATCTCTCTTTGTGATCACTTCCTACTGCCCCCCACTCTCGTTTATGGAGAATAACAATATCATTGCCAGGACCACAAAAATTACGATGGCACAGAGATCCAGAGAGACTTCCAGAACTGGCAGGAAGTGTCTCCGGGCTCGTGTTAAGGCAGGTGAGTGAAATGGACCGGAGGAACAGCACAGAAGCGTCGCCTCTGGAAAACGCTGATCCACTCAAAACACGCCACAACTCACTCAAGCTGTCATAACCTTTCCCGGCTAAAACGAGACGCGGCAACGCTTAATAACCCCGTTACCGATATTCTGATGTCAAACGACATCTTTAAATGGCGATATCGTTTCACAGCAGGCATGGTATCGAAGTGTCAGAGTGAAATGTCAGTTTTCAGACAACAGAGGCATCCACTCAGACAAAGACCCGGGGAGATGATGGCACGCCAATATCAGCCAACTCGCGTTAAGAGACGGCGCCACTTCTAAGGCACGCTCGCCTATGGAAGCAGGAAAACTCTTTTAAACCGGGATTGGGCAGAACCCCCCAAACAGCTTGAAGCCGAGTGACATTTTGTCCTCGTTTCAGCAACAGTTCTGCCAGATATGAGCCATCATCTCCAGTTAACGCAAGTGTTAATTACTTAGGCTGTTTGAGCCTGGCTCCCGACGCTCGGCTCTGAAGCAATTCTCCGGCAAGCGCTCGACAGTTTCCAGGTCTCGTATAAATAGAAATTTAATTTCTGTATGTTTATCCTCACATCCACGGTAGCAAAGGCAGATTTCTGCATGAACGCAATATTGCCTCGGTGAACTTCGAAACATCCTGCGACGTCGATGTGCGGGAAGACCCGCGGCGGCTGTGATCGCTGTGATGAGGTCTACGACGTTGTTGACAGTCAGAGATCACGGAGACTAAGAGCAGGCCGGAGCCTTCCTGCGGTCGCCGTGTTCCTGTTTCACTGACAGCAGCGTCATTTTCTTCTGATAACCAAGTGAAAGTACATTAGATAGATATTAGAATGGCTTTAGGTTCAAATTTCATTGAGTTGTTATAGAGGAAATCATAGTCATCAGTGTGCCGGAAGTATCCACACGACGTGGATCAAGCACATACAGGCTCTGAAGTGAGTGGGCACACATACATTCTTCACATAGCTCGCAAACTGTGTTACCGAACAGAGTTCATACCATGATAAATGTCATGATTGCTTGAATGTGCGTGCAACACTTTCTTGTTTTGCGTACAATGGTTTCCTTCTGGCGATACAAAAAAATCGGAAGCAGTAATTAAACTGAGCCAGGAGTGCAGTTGTGTGCAATTTCCTTGAGGAACACAAAATTATAATACATTAAATAAACATGAAACAAACCTCAATAATTAAAACTAATAGCTGTTCTTTCGCTTTTATCTATGATGCGTGTGCACAGAAGCTACCAGCTACCTTCGTGTTTCAGTTCAGTCATGCCCAAGCAATCAAATCAGCCACCACGTCTACCCCCTACAAGTCCATTCGCCTATGATTCATTTAATTAGTCCACAAAATGCAGATATGTGTACCAGAGCCTGTCAGAATTGTAATTATCATGGCACTCACCAACTATAAAATAACTCTGGTTATGTAGTCTCAGTTCAACCATGTACAAAGTCTGTTGGACTGAGGTTCACATATTTGGTTGGTCCGGTACACAATGTCGGCCTGCTCCACACGACTCCCCGTCTAATAAAAACAGGACATCGCTCCCCTTTAGCCCGACAACATGGCCACTGTGAATGCAGCCAAACACGAGAAACAACAAAGAAAGACATTAAAGCATTTCAGAATCGAACAAGAAACAATGGGCAGTTTACACTGCAGGGGGAAGGGAGGCATTGTGGAGATGTCTTAAGGTTACAGACAATGTCTAATAAAGTGTGTTGCAAACAAAATATCAAACAAAACCCTTGTAGCATTTTCTTCTTCAAGCTGGCCTTACCAACTGTCATCCTTGCATGCCGTTGACAAGCTGGTGATGCTAACGAAATAGTCCACCACAATCTGACAGGATTTTTGGAAATGATATACAATTGAGATTGTTGTTTTTTAAGTGAGATTTTTTTTCTTTTCCATCAACAGGCGTTTTAGTGTGGTGGTTCCACAACACCCTTCGTAAACGTCTGAAACACAGAACCGGATGAACCCTGGTGTCCTTTCATCAGCGGCAGGCACAGCTTTGTTGAACCATCCTCCACACTTTCCACATCATACCTTTGCACATTATATTTGAATGCATTCAAGAAGTGTGTGTGTGTGTGTGTGTGTGTGTGTGTGTGTGTTTACCAGAACAATTAATGTTTTAGGTCCAGACAGCAGTCTGGAAATCTTCCCCCGGATTTTGCTCTGGCTGTATGGGTTTGTTAATTGGGTGGTTTGTTAATTGGGTTTGTTAATTGGCATCAGTCCACAGGTAGAACTAATCAGTGAAACAGACTCGATGATAGAAAAATCACACCAAGACTCAACATCTCATCTTTCAACTTTTATACATCTGGTGCGGATGGTGAGATCAAGTTAAATATGTTTCCACACAAAAGAGACACAAAGGAGGAGATATAGAGATACAGAAAGAGGACGAGACAGGGGAGACAGGAGACAGTAGAGAGGGGAGACAGAGGAGACGGGTGATGAGAGATAGAGGAGACAGAAGAGAGGAGAGACAGGAGACAGAAGAGAGGAGACAGAAGAGAGGAGAGACAGGAGACAGAGGAGACGGGAGACAGAGGACAAGCACCAGTGAGCACGTAGAAGAGGTCGGCACTCTGAAAGGAGAGGTAGGAAAGGGCAATTGCTGATGGAGGGCAGAAGTTCAAAGGTCACTGGCCCCTCAGAGTGGTTCACGGTCTGCTGATGAGTGCACGTGGAGCTGGATTGGTGGGCTTCGGCGGGAGTGGACCGCATTTGGACAGACGAGTCCATTTCCACAAGGAACAACCTGCAGGAGAATCTTGGCGTTCACATCTTCATGTACCTACAGCTGCGCTGTGTCCACACACAGCACGTGCGTTTGGAAACCAGCCTTTTGTGGCTTCTCTCCAATCAACCAACAATATTCATAATCAATGATGGACCTATCGCAAGTGCTGTAGCAAGACCCAGCAGGTTCAAACACGGGGTGGGGGGGGGGGGGGGGGGGGGTAACAATGCCTGAAGAAATGGGACACAGGGTGAGCATTACACAGTCATGACAAACAGGGACATCAGTGGGAGAAAGGCAGAATCTATGACTCTCTCCTAAATGAGCTCCTGTAATCCTTCATGTGGGAAAAACACCCGCCCACTGACAGCAGATTTACTATTAGACAGACGTCACATAACTTACTTCATTCACAAGCCGGATCTCTGCAGCTGAAACGCAGCCCTCGCGGCTTGGCTCAGAAATATCTTCAGGCCTCTAGATATGCGGGTCTGGACGTCCCCTGTCCCGACCTCTCCTGCTTAATCACGCATTTCCCCTGTTTACGCTAAAGACCGTTCTGGTGCTTCAACCCAAAGACCACCACCACCACAAGGAGAGACAAATCGACGACAGGCCCCCCCCCCAGAAGAAAAAGAATATCAAACAACCTCCGATCCTTCTCCTCAAATCCCCCCCTTTCTTCCTCTATTGTTTCAGGAGGACCGACAGTAAAAGACCCTTCAGGAATCCTGCATGGGTGGACGTGTGGGCTTTCCCTGGGAAAGACACGCAGGGTCTTCCGGAAAAAGGAACCCCACCCTCGGATGGCACATAGCACGACGCTACGCCGCGCCACTGCCAAGACTGGCGTGGGTGAGCGGGCAGCACTGCTCAGAGACGACTAGCAGCCGTGGGCACTGCCAGGCTTGGTGATGAAGATGCTGCCCCAGTCGTCATCACAGGCAGTGCGGGCGAAGAAAAGAGAGAGAAAAGAATGCGGAGATTCACCAAATCGGAAAAGAAAAAAAAAAAGGGAGGGGGGGGGTTGTTGGGGGGGGGGGGTCTTCGCATTCAAATCTGCTCTTCATACGCCCCCACACAGGTTTAAGCAGAGCATACAAAATCATTCACAGAGAGAGAGAGAGAGAGAGAAACAAGCTTGAGCTAGAAAGGATGGAGGGGGAGCAGTTCTTCTCAGCACAAGTAAGCATGCTGAGGAGATCTGAGGAGATCTGAGGAGATCACATCCAGGCGGTTCTAATCATGGTAACGAGGTTTAAAAACTCATCTCTCCCAAGCTCCCCATAGAACAGAACTTCCTGCTTGAACCGCCGAGGTTTTTTTCGGAAAACTCGGAACCACAGGAGTTCTTCCAACAGCCCTGAGGGAATGGCGCCCAAAAACGTAACATGATTTCACGTAAAGGCAGCGTCATGTTGTACGGCACGATCAACCAGAACAGCAGAGGATGAGACGTTACAGAAAAACAGCTCAGAGCTCTCAAGTTCTGACACTTCTAAAGCTGGCGTGTTCAAGCCATGCTTTCAACACGAACTCATTTGTACCATCAATCACAGCTCCATATCATACATCCTGCGAGTCTGCGTTTGTCATAATAAACAACTCACTGTGGATGCTGGGATAATTGACAACAGGCTAGCCAGTAGCTTTTGGATGCAGTGAAACAGACTCCATCTTAAAACCAGTTGTTAAAATGAAGTTGAATGGCCCTTTACACTCGTGATGAAGTGAGGATCCAAGCATCAATACATTCCCCAAATATTAACCAATCCAGACCGTTTTTATAACATGACACAACACATATTTCATTATGTGCCTAGACACCCTGACCAATGTCAGACATGTTTTTAGATCAGTATCGAATGATCCAACAATTACTTGGTTCAAAATATGGCACATCAAACTGGTCTTTAATGCTATTATGTTATTTTGCTAAACGTATCGCAGTTGCAGTCCGTTGCCTATTTGAGAAGTTGCTTTATCTAGATCCAGTCCTGTTCCTCTGCTCGTACCTATGGATGGTTCCTGGGAACTGGCTCATCCGTGTGTCAGTTAATTACGACATATTACAAACACACCTTCATTCTCACAGGCTTTAGTGGTGAACAAAGGCAGTCTGACCATGGTTGGATAAGAAGTGTGTGTTCTAGCAGGGTTCAAAATCAGACACTATTCAAGTATTCAGGTCCTGATCCAAGCTGGAATATGTTCATCAGAAAGCCTACTTTAAGGTCTTATTTACATTATTATTATTATTATTATTATTATTATTATGGCTTTAAGGCCGGAGCTAGTCCGTGTTGCTTTGATTATACACATAAAAGAATAAAGAAAAGAAAAACCAAACAAACAAAGTCAAATCAATATGGCTATACAAATATACACAGAACAACAAATTCTCAAGGCTAATTACAAACACTAAAATCCTGTGAGGAAGTGCCGGTCTCTGTATGATTCACGTCGGCGAGTCAAAAGGCTGTGAATTCTCCGCGAGATGTAAGGTGACAGTGGGCACCAGCAGTAAACACACATTTCTTCTGTGTTGTCGAGCTTCAGCTCTGCGTGCGGTCACATTCTGTTACACACGCGTCCTCCTGTACATCTCCCCAGGTGCTGCTCGCCCTCGACGGGTCGGCAGAACGCCGCAGAGCCACACGGGTGAGCCCAGAGTAGACAGAACTGCTACAATGCTCGTTGCAACTTTCACAGAGGTCAGGGAGACAGACAGACACACAGACAGGCAGGCTGGAAGACAGAGAGAGGCTCTATTGTTAGGAAACCATCATCTGCTCTTCTCCTGATCTGAAGCGAGGAAGATGCATGCCAAAGCTGTCGGCTAAACCCGTTTCGTGGACATTTCTTCCTGCGCACGCTTTCGGCTCTCTTCCCACTTGCTGACCACAAATGTTCGTGGGACACACCATTAGTCACCAGCGTTGGTGCCTCTTACCGCACTAAAAAATCCTTTACATATGCTTGTCAACAATTTGAACACACACAAAAAAATCCCTCGAAATGTCCATATATCCAATGTGAAAAACAAACAGGCAAGTGACAAAAGTTGTTTTTTTTTTTTTATTTTATTATTCTCATGCGTCAAAGATATTTGAGGATCTGAAACATGGCACTAGCGGAACACCACAAGTGTTGGTACACAGTATGCTGCCAATTATCTGTTCTCCAAACTGAGAACATGTGGTATCATTGCAAGAGACAAACCATGAGATTTTAACAGGGATTTAACGCATTATCCAGCCTGTTCAGAATTCCACACACATGTAATTTACTATTGTCTTTTCTGGCATACAACTGAACCTGCGATAGTTCACACTACCCAATGGAAGGGGCTTCTACGAATCGGTTTACCAACACTTTTCAGAAGTTACGGATCAAGAGCTAAATGCCACGACAGAGACAGGAGGTGATAAAATGCCAAATGCTAGAGATATTTAAAAGGCTCGCCGAGTAGAATTTCCACTCGGATATGACAAAATGTTAAAGAATAGTTGACATTTTTGGCAAAGAACTACGTTTTACACGCACAAAACACATGAAGCAAAATGAGCCATTATATGAATAACCTACACCGGCTGCACAAAATGTTATGCAACGGAAATAAAAGAATATTCTAGAAACAAGCTAAAAAAAATGGGCATGAACCGTTCCTTACAGAGAATATACAACTACCCATTTGCTTGACAATCGTTAAATGGAGGATTGTGGATTTCTGACTTACAATTGCTTTTTTACCTTTTACTGCTGGAGTGCCTCATTAATTCTGAGGTGTAGTTAAGACTGTCGTTAACTTCTAAGTAACAGTATAGCGGTGACGAACACGTGTGTAATGGCGCTGCGATGCTCACAAACTGCACTCCAGCACCTTCGGCTGAATGGGAAATGAATTTCCTGCAAGAATCTGATCCATTTTTTTTTTTTTTTACATCCAGTCCAGCCAAAACACTTATTCTGTCAAGTTTTTGCCTAATTATATATTATGCTAAAATTCTTTCAGCAAATGATGGGAAAGAGTACTGTAACCATGGAGCCATTAATAATGGTCTCCAGTGTCTAGAAATAACATAGGTATGCACAAACATACTGAATGCACTTAGTCAATCCGAATTGTTTGAGATTCAGAAGTGTTTTTCTTTTACAGTATTATCCTACCGTGTTCTCGCTGAGCGTATTAGCCATAAAGACATCCTGTCAAATAAACTGTTACCAGGTAATCTCAGACTCGAGTCAAGATCCCGGTAACTCCAGGAACACGCTAGCTCCACCTCTGCTGTCAAAACTCCACCGTGAGACGTGACCTTACTGTCCTGAGCTGCTCCGTCTCTTTTCTATCACCGTCTTCACATTTCAATAATTAGAAGAGTGAAATTCAGCCAGGTATTTCTTCCCAGTGTGAGCCCAGTCGGCCGCCACTGTTAATCCCAGGACTCCAGCCCATCACAGAGATAACACCTGCTACCGCCGCTTAGAAGAAGCATTTGCTTCGGATAGATCTTCTATTTTGGACCGAGTATGATACTTTAGTTAATTTCAAAGAAGGAGCCGACTTCCTCACCAAACCCATGCCAGATCTGTAAGCATTCCTCAAACTTCCAAACCACAGTTTGTCTTCTCACTGTAACCAAACTGTCCCTGGCTTCGTTAAAGCAACCCAAGAGAAATCGGACAGGAATGGTGAGGAACGTTTGATGTGGTGCATGTGGGGACAGTCAGCAGGATGGTCTCCTGCACCCGAGTCCAACTCCCCTCCACTCCCGCACACCTGAGCCCAGCCAGAACCCCACACGTACCGGGGCGAGCAGTAGCACACACGGCACACCCAGGCAATAATGAACTGATAAACGCATGCGACGATTAGGATCTCAGAATTCAACATTCGTGAACCTGTACATCATGTGTGGACGTTAACGCAATTTCATCCTTTTGCCTTTAAAAAATATCACGCGGATTAGAGCTGATATACAGTAATGGAGAGGCATGCGGAATGTACAGTGAAGCTCGTTACTTTGATGACACCATCACTGTTTCCAAGCGCATCGTAATATCATAAGAGCCCTCTGAGAAAATCAAGTGAAACTCAAGTTCATGTCATGTGGTGGGTTCAGCCATTACTTCAAGAGCTGAGAGGGAAATCTGTTGTTTAGTATGGCCCTTCGCTTTTGTTTTGGGTAATGAAAGCCCATCGAGAGGCGGACACGCTGGACCGCTGCCCGTTCCGCTCCGTTTCAATTACCCAGCATGCTTTCTGCAGGGTAATGAGGTGGGTGTCGCCATGGGGGCAACGCCACAGCCAGTGACCACTGCACTTCGCTTGGCCTCTCGTTTCCGTAGTGATCAAGTGCCGGTCGGAAGGGTCGAGAGGGTGGTGGACTGAAAAAGATGAACAACGGGGAGACGGAAAGAGGAAGAAAAGAGAGACCCAGAAAGAGAGAGACTCAGAGAGAGAGAGAGAGAGAGAGAGAGAGAGAGAGAGAGAGAGAGAGAGAGAGACTCAGAGAGAGAGAGAGAGACTCAGAGAGAGAGAGAGACTCAGAGAGAGAGAGAGAGAGAGACTCAGAGAGAGAGAGAGAGACTCAGAGAGAGAGAGAGAGACTCAGAAAGAGAGAGACTCAGAAAGAGAGACTCAGAGAGAGAGAGACTCAGAAAGAGATAAAGAGACTCAGAAAGAGAGAAAGAGAGAGAGGAGGGAAACCTACCGCAGACTGACGAGGGCCACATTCCGACTGCAAACCTCACTTGCAGTCTTGCAGCAGTCCACCAGCTACCGTATGTTTTCATAAGAGTCAGACAGAAGAGGAGGGACACAGGGAGCCAATCGGGTTTCAAAGCCTGGTAAATAAAGTTGGTATTGATTTAATCTAACGTGTAATCTGTTTTGCTGTCTGACACCAAGTCCAGCAATAAAAGAGAATCATGTAGGACAGCATAACAGATAATACGACCATACATCAATTGGGCTTTCCGAGACATTAGAGCAATAAATCATCCTCAAGCCAGAGTGCTTAGCTATGGAATTTATAAACTAGCTTCTAAAACTGAAATGGCTTTCAATTTTAGTTTCAATTTATAGGTACCGTGTGGCACTTTGCTGCTGTGCACCACTAGGGGTTCATACTTCTCATTTTTAGTTTACTACAGTGATTCTACCGTGTAGAACGGCGTGTAGCGGCACCTCAGACTGAAGTGTGCTGGAGCGTCTGAGTGAGGAGAGACGGCCATTAGCGTTTGTGATGTTAGCCATTAGCGTTTGTGATGTTAGCCATTAGCGTTTGTGACGTGTGCAGGGTCAGTGGAGGTCCTGCTGATCAAGCAGTTCGCCCTCAGTTCACTTACGCTCCATCACTAATGTGAAAAAGCTGATTGGTTGAACCTTTAAATAGTAAAATTCTTCTACAGTTCGATAAGAGTTCTACAATAACTTCTGTCAACCATTACTAGGCCTTTAAATATTGCACAACTTGAAATATGTGTTTTTTTTCCCCCCAGATTGCTCTGTTTGAACACTAAGGCATAAGGAATGGCGCAAACACGTGAACCTGCAAGAGTGATGATCAGACAAGCAGAAGAAGTAGCCCACACTAGACCTGCTGACTCTAGACCTGCTGACTCTAGACCTGCTGACTCTAGACCTGCTGACTCTAGACCTTCTACGTTCAGTTTTTTGACAACTGTACCTCGTGGTAGAGGGGCTAGCTAGATCACCTGGCTACATTATCCTCGTAGATCTCACTCTCGTGTTTTAAAAATGAATTTGTATGTATAAGGTTCAAACATGATAACGAGATCAAACTAAACCCTTTAGAGAAAGATTTTTTTTCTGTTTATTTTCCTTCTGTTTAAAGGCATTGTGTTACGCTGCTAAATGTTGCCACTAGAGGCAAGTGTGTGTGTGTGTGTGTGTGTGTGTGTGTGTGTGTGTGTGTGTGTGTGTGTGTGTGTGTGTGTGTGTGTGTGTGCGCTCGGCTGCTCCACCTCCGCTCCGTCCTCCCTGTGGGACGCCGCCGTCCTGACACACCTCAGACCCACAGCGCAGAACCCAGTAGCCACTTGGACATGGGCAACCATTTTCCGCATGACTGGGAAAACGAACCTAATAATTAACAACAGTGTGACTCGAAGCACTTAAAGCTGTTACCCTTCCCCATTTAGATTTTAATGAGCTGTGACCTGTTCACTGATCCAAGACCTGCCAAAACCATCTTCAAACACACCTTAGTGATCCCAAATAAAAATGACTGAATCGATCGAGGTTGGAGAAAAACGATATATTGCACCTAGTTTTAGAATGACCATCTTATCAAGGTTTGCAAGCAGGAATTCCATATTATTCCTCATGCCTTTGAGCCTTCTAAATAATCTTTACACATTTCAGTAGAATATAAAAAACCCAAATGCACCATCACTGCTCAAATGTGTAAGATGTTAAAGTATATTGTTATTTAGATTGAATAACTTTCAAAAATCATGATTAAAAATGTCATAATATTGGCCAAAATTACAGGATGGATCAGATATATCCACAAAAATACCTGCAATAGCCAGAATTTTTAATTAACCTCTTAAAGGAATCACAATGAGTAAAATTTAAATTGCAATGGCATTACAAGGACCAGGTCTTGTTTTATGTGACAGAATTTAACACAAGCTGAAAACATGCGCCGTATGCCCCGCTGAGGTGAAGGGTTCATGTGTCCAAGTAATGGAGCTCTTGTGCCACCTTCTGGACAGATTATGATATAACAGGGAACAAATTCCTCATTTAATTTTTTTAAACATGCTTATAAAAAAAAAAACAGTTTAAAACAAAGTATTTTTACTTGTTTATAGAGATTTCCGTGTTTGAGACATATTCAGTCACAATCTCAAAGTCCAAGCAGGTAAATCAGAGCCCCACGCAGAGCTCGTGCCAGCGTCAACATCTGGACCTGACTGGTCTTACCTGGTCAGCGCTGGCCAGCTGCACCTCAGGGGCTCCCCAGTCCCTACTGATCCTCTCTCTGAACTCCTTAGGGACAACCATGCAGTCATTTATGTCCAGATCAGGATAACGTAGCTCTAACCCTCCTCTAAAAGACAAAAAAAATCACTTATAGACATCACTGTAAGACGCGTGAAGACTGATCTCCGACCAGCGCTGCCATGCCGCTCGACACATTTTGGCCAGCTGTCATTTGTGTGTATGTGAAGGGCTACAATACTAAAACCATATGGCAGTGGTAGCAGAGGACTTTCTGTCAGAGTCCACAGTCTGAAAGTGGAGTTACTGGGCTCGGGAATTGGTCAGTATGTTGAGTGGGTTTTGAGTGGGACCTGCTAGCATCCGTGACTCAGTTCTGTGAGGGAACCCTACACATACGAGCCTACAAGCCCGAATATCCAACCTCAGCCATCTGTGGATTTTTAAGGGAGGTTAATTCAGTTTGCTTATGGCACGTAAACGTCGTTATGGTGGTTATTTGTATATTTTATTGTGCCGAGTAGCTTATATTATATCACTCTTACTTGCAAAAGGCTTTGTCCTCTTGGCTCAGCACGTCGTAAGTGGAGGTTCCTCTAAGGACGTTGAAGACCATGACAAACAGACAGAAGGTCGCCGAATTCATCTCAGAAGTACTAACAACGCAGATGGGGAATACAGATTATACCGTATCCGTCCAAATACTTTTTATTTCGCGCCCATCAAACCTAACGAACTTTATACACAATTAATGTCTAAAAATAACGGCTTGCTCTTGACATAAAGTTTAAACGGTGACAGTGAACGCAGAATATTAGGAAATTAAACGAATGTGTGTGAGAGCCTAACCTTCCAGAACAGACCGTCTCGTCGAATGACAGGTGACCCAGTGGCCTAATATCAAATTACAACCTTAATTTGGGAAACCGGGCCTGCCCGGCCCATTCCACACTTTTATTGGCTACTCAAACTTAGCCCTAATTAGATTGGTTCTAATATGTGTCAATCAAAGTCCAATCACTGGCGGTGCGTTGCTTATGTCTATTAGAGCTGTGGTTGCCTACAGCTCGTGCAGTCAGCCTGCATCTGTTGTTTTCTTGTTTTCATCTGTTCATCCGTGTTATACAGTTTGAAGTAAAATCGATATTGTGCATTTTTATGACAGGAATTTCTCTTTTAGGCGGTACTAACCTGTATTATTAAATAAGTTACCTTGAGTGAGTAGATGCAATGTAATAAGTACTAAAATATTCCAGCCTTTCTGGGTGATGAGGCCGTATGCAGTTAGGGCAACGAAGCTGTCATCATGTCACCAGTTCTGCTGTTGGGAGATGATGAGGTGTTAAACACTTACAGTGTTTACATGAGCAAAAGTTTACTGTACTTTGTGTTGTACTGTAAGTGTGGACGCAGCACCAGGGTATTTACTGTGACTGTATCGGCTTATTTGGAGAACAAGCGTTTTTGTGGGCAAACTTTTCATGTTCCTACAATTCGTGAATTCCCAGAGCAACCCAGTTAGCGATCAAAGTCAGGATGTACTCTTTGGTTACTTCTCCGCTCTTTCATGGACACGTCATTAAGCCTCAGATCACCTGGGTCAAAAATTGTCAGTAGGACTATGATTAAGAATCATTGCTGTACACCTTTTCACAGCCTCAATAGCTGGTAATTAAAGTTTACATCAGTGCGAACATTACTGGAGCTTGTGAACGTTTTTGTAATGATGTTGTGTGTGACCATAACACTGAGGCCTGTTAAATTTACAGACACAGTTAACTTGTGTAGCCTCACAAGTTAAGGAAGACTACAGAAAACAAATTTACATATGCTAATTCAGGTTTATTAAATAAACACAATTTACACATTTCAAGAGCACATGCTACAATTGTCAGATCTCCATTTGCTGATGATATAAAGTCCCCGACTCCAAACTAGGAGTAAATGTTGCCCGATGACATTTTTTCTCCACATCCAGGTTTTGTACTCGGTGATTCAAGGACGTCTTGACACAATGTCCGTGCGGCTGTAGCTGTGTGGCTGTACTTGTGCGGTTAAACCACGTCTCCTGGCGGTTCATATTAAACCCTTTGGTTTGTGCTTCTGTGCAGCAGTGGTTCTTTAGCACCAGAATGTCTGAGAGGGTGCCAAAGGTTTCAGGACAGTTATTCCTCAGTTCACCTGTTCATTTATCCCTCCATTTTTTTTTAACACCTGTTTTTTGTTCTCTTCCTAATGTTGGCGTGATATAAAACAGAAAGAGTGTTTTAAACTACACTGATGTGTATGGTTGACCAGTCTGCATTATGTCTACGTTATACAGCATAGTGCTCAGCATTCTGCTAGAATCTCTTTTATTTCTTATGTTAAATATATAATTCAGCTAAAGTCTAATTTACTCAGTTTTCCCCATTATCCAAAAGTGAATCAGCCAAGATGTTTGGATATATACTGTAGTTACATTCTCAAACGTCTTGTGACCACGCAGAAATCATCACCTTAGATTCAATCACAATCAATGCTCTCAGAGAAACTTGATCATATGCTTCCTGAAACTATATTATGCACTAATTAATAAAAACGGACATAAAATAGACATCACATACTGTGGGTAAAAACAGTGGTAGCAGCCACCTTAACACCAGAATTATTTGTGTACTTTTGTCTGTCTAAGATTAACTAAGCACACCTTGGCTGACTGACTGCATCAGACATGGGGAAAACTTGGATAAAAATTGGATACAAATATTACTAACCCTCTGAAGTTTAAAGTTATGTGTGTGTGTGTGTGTGTGTGTGTGTGTGTGTGTTTAATGAATGAGGCTTATAACTGAGGCTTCAAAGGGTTTAAAAACCCAAGCAGTCATAATAGAAGTCTACATCACCTGACCACGCTGCCCTGCTAACACACGCCCTCCTTCACCGCCCATTGAGTCACACGTAGCATTTCAACAAAACTGAGTCCGAAATAGTAAAACACACATTGAAAGTGTAATTCCCTGCATCGGTTTGGTGGTCTGTGGGAGGTCATGGGGGTGGATGACACACCACACCTGCTAATTCTGAGGTCCAAAAGGCAGTTAATATGGGTACATTCATGACAATGACGCAAAATGCAATATTCATCATTTCTAAAGTGCTTTTTTTATAAAGCCAACTAAGAACACAAAGACGGCAAAAACCGTAGGAAAAGCAAACAGACTACACACTACACACTACAGTATGGATACATCCAGTCTATAATGTACACATACAAGGTGCATGGCGTGTTTGGTGCTTGCTAAGCCTCGGTATTGTTTCAGTACAAACACATACAGTAAAGAGTAACTGGAACCTTTTATTGTCCCTTCACATTAAGGCATGGGGTGTCTTCTCTGCAGCACACACAAACTCAGTTTAACTGAGAAAAATTCCTAAATGCTGTTACCTGTTCTTTCAAGTTATTGCTGTCCAAGGAAAACATCATTTTGAAGATTGGCGCATTAGGTACAGTTTGTACATTAAGGGGCGAGTGTTGTGTTATCTGTACATTTTGTGACTCTTAGAGCTTGGAGTGAGCCCTAAGTGTTCCTGAACGTCGCTGTAGAACTCGGGTCAGAACCATCCTCACGTTCCTCTTCTCCATCTGCAACAGTGTTGGAGAAATGCAGAGTTTCCATTGGACAGCAACAATGAAAAAAAAAACATCTCCAAGGTAATTGAAAGAGCACTGAAAACTCCATCATTGAATCGTGACCACATGACTGCATTAGTGTGATGAGGCACATTCACATACAGGTGTAGTTCATACACTGTAAATGAGTGGAGATCGTGTTGTCAAACCAGGTTTCTGCAGTAATTCCACAGTGAACGACTGTCATCTTTGGCTCTACAGAGTGACGTCCCAAAAGAATGCATTTCGTTTTTAATAGCACGCCTGCCTCATCAAGTGCAAATAGCCTAGTTCTCCACAACACACTTAGCAGGGCACTAACTAGCCACAGGAATCTCCAGTGATCTCAGATACGTGTCGGGTGATTTGAGAGCAGAGGTGTCAATTCCAGGTTCAGAAAGTAAAAGTCCTCACCAGGATTTTGCTCAGGCTTCCTGGATTGTGTTGATTCCAATTTTACCTGGATTGCACTAATTAGAAAATCTAGCAAGCTTGAGCAAAATCCTGGTGAGGACTTTTTACTTTCTGAACCTGGAATTGACACCTCTGTTTGAGAGCGTCTCTCTGGGGTAGCACATTCACCGTCTCGATGTGCCCTGTGACTGAAATGTCAAGTCTCGGTTAACTGCCATTATAAACAACAACCATAGCAATCAAAGGGCAGTCAAAGGGCAATTTTATATTCAGTAACAAATAAACTGTGTCGATAAGGAATGAAAAACATAAACACAGGAATATATGTCAGTGCTAAAAGGTGATGTTGTACCTTTCTGAATGACCATATTACATTACAGATAGAAGAGAGACTATTGCTTCCTGTGTCACATAGTGAACTGTTGAAGCTGTACAGGAAGGATGTAAAAAAAATGGAAACCTGCTAAGACAGCAGGTATTACATCACACTTATTACATATTACATCACACTGTTTTACTACACTGACCTATCCCAATCTACAGTCTTGTGAAAACGAGGTTTTCAGCGTTCTTATAATCCGAAGTGTCAAAACATCAGGCTACGTGCTGTGAGTATAGACAGACTGTAAAGTTCTGTGAAAACCTACAGACTACACGTTGTGTGAATGAATGAAAACTGATCTGGTTTGATGTTTTTATCATGCGTGGACAGCCATTGACATTGACGAAATTCGCATGCTTGCTTGTGTTTTGTAACATAGTCTGTGATACCAAGCACCTTGAATTTGTCAAGAGCGATAGGTTGCTGGAACATGTACTTTTAAATTGAATATAATGGGGTCTGATTGGTTGTGATGCTGAATAAAATGGTGTCTGATTGGTTGACACTTTTTTTTCTGTCAACATCCCATAAATACAGTCCCTTAACTCTCTGTAGCAGTTGACATGGGATCAAGCAATCTATGGGAATAATCTATTGTAATTCATATCTAAATGAAATGTGGGTATTAAATTAGATTTTAAGTTTTTTTCTGAGGTATGTTGGATTTATTCAACCTTAAGAGGTTGTGTGTTGGTGATATTTAGACTCGTCATACTTGAAGTGCATTCCAGCGGGTAGCAGTCAAACTCGATCAGACAGGCTGTAGAGTCATGCGTGTTATCTCCATTTCGGAGTCATGCACAGTGGACAGTGCCACGTTTACATTTAAACCAAGGACTCCTAATCAATAGGGGGAAGGTGTTTATCAGAGTACCAAAAAACATGGCATGCGCAGATGATGCCACAAAAGCAGTTTTCACACCACCTGCTGTGTGCCTCTTTGTGTGTGTGTGTGTGTGTGTGTGTGTGTGTGTGTGTGTGCATGTCAGACTCACACCTGGTAGAATGTAGTCCGTTGAATGTACATGACAAAGTCTAGGTGATTTAAATACTTCACACGAGAAAGTAGCTGACTGTGCTGTCATCAGGGCAAAGAGCTGATCAGTCTTGCACACACTTGCTATCAAGACCAGAGGTCAAAGGGCAGACCAGGCAAAAAAAAAAAAAAAAAAACAAAGGTCAAAGGGCAGGTTACCTGAGCTCAAGCGACTTCAGATATGTAAGCCACTCCCATTTAATGGCGGCTCTGTGTAACCACGGTAGCCACACTCACAGTGCAGGTCTGTCCCTTGGTGGCCCTCTGAGCAAGTCCACGTCACCGCTGCAAACCTGCCCTGCTGCATCTGTGCTGCCCCAAATACAATCCCCCACAATCCCCCCCCCCCACACACACATCTTGTGCACACAGACTATTAATGTTGTCACAGTTCCCAAACATCATGCTGGCTTCCTTCACATGCAGAATTTCTCTGATTATTAGTGATGCCAATAAAGCAAAGCGACTGTCACGCCATTAATGAGTTAAGCCTGTGGAAAGTTATAGCAGACTGTCTGGGCAAACAGCACCTGAGTGCATGCTGGGAAATGGGGCGTGTCCTGTGCTTTACACTAAACTAACACTGCTGTAAAGGCCTACGGGTGGCGTAAGGACGGGTGGCAAACACCTTTTGTCCTGTTTCTATTTTAACACCAGTCACTCGCACGTCAGGTCAGGTCAAGTTTAGTCAGGTAGCAAGTGAGCTAGAAGATTCTGATTAAAAAAAACTGGACCTGCAGAGCAGGTTCAGGTCTACGCTACTCAATATGCTTCATGCTTGTAATGCGTCCATCTGTCTGAGGGCGCAATGTAAACAGCGTTCAGTTCAAGACCGTCTGCCTTATTCTAACTACACTTTTTAAGTGTTTAGCACTGCTTAAGTAGCTTCAAGTATAATAATTCTAATCGTCTTTGCTTACATGGTATTTTAAATTCTCACTTAAAAGGTCTAAATTCTAATCTAAACTAGCATAAGCATCTTTTGCTTTCTACGTAGACGGTAATATTGTTTGGAAATGCAGATTAAATGGGCCAGATACCAAGCGTAATAACCCAGGGAGAGCGAAGCATGCGATGTTGACGGTCCTGGGCTGGGACCTGCTCCCACAATGCTGCTGGTCCCACATCACTGTGTTCCCAACGCACCGGAGTCACACCCCATCCAGCTCAGCCTTCGCCAGGACGGGAACGTGCCCACGAATGGAGCTGTAGACGTGGGGACCCGCGAGGGAATTCTGCAGTGCGTTAGCGCTCCTGGAGCACGGCCAGGTTGCCTCAACGCATTCCAGAACTGACTTTGGTAAAGAGCGCTTTGAGCACCCACGCCCTGGGTAAACAAGGCTCTCTGAGTCTGTGTACATGTTTGATGTAAGATTTCACAAGCGGTTCACTTGAGGAAGAGGGTGTTGTCTGACAGCTTGTTTGGGTCGTGGGATGTATCAGGCTTTTAAGGGTGGTGGTCTGCAATATCGCTGCTAAATATTATGTTGAATAATTGAGCGTGGGCAGTTCCGTTATTGTCTGAATGTTTGCCTCAGTTTGACCACTGGCCAGGTGAACGTGTGAAAAACGGTCCGATTACATTAAGAGAATGAGAGCCCTTTAGAAGGTCATCACAAAACAAACAACAACAATAAAAACCCCAACAGGACAAACAAATCACTTTCGAAATCATCGTCAGGACCAGCAACATCACTGACAAGTACAATTCTGCATTACGCTTCCACAAAAAAGGGGAAAGAAAAACCCCAGAATCTAACACCAGGTAAATAAACTGTGCACTGGACACACTGAGTAAGCTTAACAGGACGTTCAGTGGTGGCTGGTGTCCACGTCTCCCTTTTTCTCCAATGCACGCAAAGTCCTCGCAGTTGTTGCTCTGGAAAACGACGTGTGTTTGTAGACTGAAGAACGCCAAAATGGAGTTTGGCATTTTTTCTTGGGTCTAAATGTTCTTCCGTGTAGCTAAAAAGCACTTTTTTAAAAAGCGGCAAACGTTAGCGTCACTAAGCACACGTCATCTGCTGGGGCGTATCCGAATGCGCCATGCTGTGGTGTTCAAATGGCCGAGGGCTCAAAGCTTCAGGCATCCTGGGTCTGTAACTCCGCACATCAGAGCAGAACAGACAGACAGACAGACAGACGCGGACACACAACCTTACGCTCGGCGTCTCTCCGTCCTCCCGCTCTGCTGTCTCGTATGCTGACGTTCACTCCGGGCGGCAGCAGAAGTATATCCAAGATGGCGGCGTTTGCGTCCTGTCCCGGTTCGGCGCGGGCGAGGCGCGGGCGTCACACGACAGCGGAGGAGCCGGGCGAAGAGGGCGAGGAGGGAAGGTTCCAGAAGAGCCACTTACGCTTGCACTGCCGTTTTTGGTACAAATAATCCTCTCTTTCGCGCTCCTTGCGTGCCCGCTGGTAATGGTCGTCCTCTTTCAGGTACCACACCGGCGGCCAGCGGTGCTTCTCAAAGTACTCCTGGTTCTCTGCAAGACACCAGGCAAAACATGACCGCCTACAAAAGCCACCGTATTTTATTTTAAATGCGCTGCCCAAATTTGGAACATGTATCTTCTCTTTTTTAATAAACTTTTTGATACCATTCCCAGTATTTCAGATATAAATACCAAAATGACACTTTCTATATGGGAGCTCATTGTGCTCTTAATATCCTAACACTAAAATGTAGAACTCTGAAGCTACATTCTACCATAAGAAAGATCTAGTCTGCTCTCTACATACATAATTGTATAATCTTACCATATATTGTATGTGTCATTTGCAAATGCTGCTGTATTGAGCATTTGGCAAAAAAGTGCCTTGCCCAGTGATTCTTAGTCTAGGTCAGTGATCTTTCACATTGGTCTTCTTCAGTGATCTTCCTCAGAAGTCTTCCTCTGTGATCTTCCTCAGTGGTCTTCATCAGAAGGTCTTCCTCAGTGGTCTTCCTCAGTGGTCAGTTCATGAGCAAGGCACCACAGCGGGCTGGATATTTTTGGGTCTCTGAAGTCTCACCAGTGTGACAGTGAGACACAGAAAGCTCCACCCAGACCGCTACACCCGCTGTCTCTGTGCCACCACTTCACCCACCACCATGTCATTGTCACTGCTCTGTGGGAAACGTGTCAGAGCCCAAAAATATCAGACAACAGTGTCCCAGTGGTCCCAAACTGATCACTGATGAGTGACTAAAGGTCTGGCAAACACAACACATCTATAGTGTTGACTTAGCAAACTACCAGCTAGGTGTTTATTAAATGGTCAGGAAGTGTATGTGTATTGGGATGAACAGTTATTCCCCTAACTCACCTGTACTTTAGTGCTGAGCGCTCAAACACAACAGTGGCTGTGTTTCAAACTGTAATAGTGTGTTATATAAGGGTGTGAAGGTACCTGTGGATTTGGCCTTCATGTCACGGGGAAACTTGCGACACACACTGTTGTAATTGGTGCAGATGTGATGGAGGCACCACCCAGCCAACTGATGGGCTCCGTGAAACTGAGAAAACAGCCAATCAGAGAGCAGAAAAGAACAAAACAGAATATCATTTTTGTGGATGGACAGTTTCTGTTCAAAGCATACCCATGACATAGCAGTAGCCTGGTATTGGTGGCTACACTCCATGATGTGTTTAACAGACTTGACCCAGCACTTTACCTGAGCCATTTTACCTGAGCCATTTTACCTGAGCCATTTCCAGATAAACCAGAATATCCCCATCTACATCAGTGCCCATCATAGCAGCTTCCATGAGCACAGTCACAGTATACAGTTCTGAAACACACACACACACACACACAACCTTGATCTAACATCAACAACAACATAACAACAACAAAAACAATATTTTTAATCATTGCCTTTCTGGAATTGGTTTTTGTGAGATTTTTAGCATGTTTTTGTTTGATCAGTGGTGCTCTGATTATTTATAGAATTACAGTTATTTTATGCTTTTCTATTTCTGTAGGATCATATTATCTTCCAGTAGATTTTAGATAATATTACAAGTATTTCTATTTTTTAAAGTTTCTATTGTCAAATTAGCTCATTGTAAATATGATTTATTTTACTGTAAATGGACCACAGTACCAGTACCAGTCACAATACCGAACGTTTGGACATGCCTGGATCACGCTTTAAATTGTTTCTACACTACAAATATAATTTTGGAAAGGTAGCAGACTATATATGAATGCATCTTCAAAACACACACACACACACACACACACACACACACACACACACACACACACACACACACACACACACACACACACACACACACACACAATTTGTTCCTCCCCCTCCAGGTGTGGAAGATGACATGTGAGGATAACTACAGCACTGAGTGTACCTGTCAACGCAACAAGGTGAGGCAGACAGAGACGGTTGCCGAGGACGATAAGCTCCATGGCGTCCAGGTCTGGGCGGGAACAGAAGCGTCCTGTGTAGAGGTACTCCAGCACCGCACGCATGCAGCTACGGGTCGTGTTCGGAAACAACACCTGGAGCGCAGAATAAATACAGATATTTTTCTTTATTTTTTTTATAATCTCTCCTAGTCCACGCATGATGAGTCATACGACGTGATCTCCTAGAATGATTCAGCCAATCAGCATGCTAGAATGACCCCGAGCACCTGGGAATGCAGGCAGCTGCAGGGCCTCAGGCATGTGGACAACTGTGTCGCCTCCGGCATGTGGCGCTGGGATTCGATCTGGACCGTGGGGCGCAGCTAACAAGCCCCAGATTCGCCGGAGTGGTGCTCGGCGGTAAGTACTGATTACTGAGTAGTGATTACTCAAACCAAAACCTCAGAACATCGTGGTACCTCTTTAGTGCAGCTCTCCACAAAGGGTCCTCCAAACATGGCTGCCATCCAATCACAGCTGGAGATGAGCAAAGGCTTATGGGCCATTATTGCTCCGTCATCCAGCTTGAACATCACATCTGTCAGACGTCAAGAAACACGGACACCACAGCAGAAGACAGCAAAGAAAAGTCAATTAATAATACACAAAACAGCAATGTGGAATTAACCATTCATTGTTAAATTAACCACATTAGTAATTGAACTAACAATCTGTCTTTAAGCTAAGAAACTAATCGTACAACAACAACAGCTTGTCATAAGGTTTGTCTTCATAATGCACCACTGTTCCTGGAAAAAAAACGATGAGGATTTCATTGAAAACATTCTTATCTTGGGTGCCTACAAAGCCCTTTGTCGATATCCCATCTGTCTGAGAGCTGAGAGCGGGCCGGAGAGTAAATAAACAGGACGGCACTGTGCTTGCGTAAGAGCCGGAAAGGAAGCAAAGTCAGCAGTGAAGGAGCAGCTTGACAGGCCAGCACAGCTCAGCCCGGCAAGGCAGACAAACACCAGCCGCCCTCCCGCAACACTCCTGATTACACAAGCTTAAAACGCCAGCTGGCAAAATATGGGGACTAGTCGCTCTCTGCAGGCGTGGACGAGTGAGCGGTTGGGTACCACGATGAGGTAGAGGAGCAGAAGAAAAAAAGCGTTTTACACGTTTACGTTCAATGACACTGCCGCAAGTGACGGGGGGAAACCAAGAGTGCAGATTTGAACGGAAAGGAACAGATGGAGAAGCACCGACCTGAGAAGGTTCCCTTGGCCAGGCACTCTTTGACTCGGTTGGTGCGTCTGACGTGGAAGGCCTTGGTGATCTCCTGGTTCATGAATGCCTCGTCGTTCAGGATGTTGGCCACCATCATGCGCAGGTCGAACACCTCGAGCAGCTCGGCGATGTGGGCCACCTGCATCAGCTCCTTCTCCTGCTCGTTCAGCCTCCCCGTGTACAGGTAGCGCAGCACGGCGCGGAACGGACCGGTCTGCATAGACGGGTCCATGCGCACCACCGTCATCGGCCTGGGTTTGAGGGTCACCGGATCGTCCACCATCTCCTCCTGGACGTCGAGGAAGGCGCGGCTGAAGGCGGGCAGCAGGCGGCCGCCCCCCCCGCGCTCCGCTTCCCCCCCGCGCAGCGTCCCGTCGCTGGTGCACGCCCGCAGGTTGGCCCGGTCCTTCTCGTCGCCGCTCTCGCAGACGTCGAAGCTGGCCGCCCGCATCAGCAGCTCCCGACCGGACGGCGCCGGCGGCCGGGGTCGCTCCTTCTCCTTTCCGCCGTCCTCCGGCGTCCGCCGCTCTGCGATGAAGAGGTCGTAGAACTTGGAGGAGGCGGTGGCCAGGTACACGCGGTGCGCGAAGATGCGCCGGCGCTCCTGCAGGACCAGGACCACGTCGGCGCACAGCGGGTCCTCCAAGAGGCGACCCGGGTGCTCCTCGATACTGCTTGGGGGGGCGGGGACCGTGATGATGGGAGGAGGCGGCTTGGGAGGAAGGAACGGGGCTTGGAGGAGGGGCCTCTGGACATTGCGCAAGTGGGACTTCCAAAACTGCAGGTGGCGGCGCGAGATGAGGGCCGCGCGGATGGCGTTGTCAAAAACGTCTTTCACGCCAAACTGGGCGACGACGCTGGTCTCGTAATATGGGACACCGAGCTCTTTGGCCACCTCGCGACCCTTCTCTGGCGGCAATATCTCGTTGGACTTTATGGGTCTGAAATGTTATAAAATACCCCAGCTGATGTTCCACGTCAATAAAATTACAATATTTACAAAAGGCTTCTTGAATGCATTGAGATGATGTAACAAATATAATGACAAATCAAGACACCACTGTAAATGCCAATAGAATTTGAGCGGATGATGTATAATATGGTTTTACCAGTTTAGTCTAGCAGCTATTTATTCGTGGAGTGTCAAACGTTGGAAGAGCTGACGCTGAAGTGAAGCAGGAGTTGAAGAACCTTGGAAACAGGAGCTGGTCCTACCTGGCCAGAGGGCGGCGGGCCCGGTTCACCGCCTCCAGGTCAGCGTATCTCAGGTCTAGCTGACAGCCCACGAGGACGACTGGTGCCCTGGGGCAGAAGTGTTTGATTTCAGGGTACCACATGGTCCTCACGTGGTGGAGTGAGTTGGGGTTGGCGATGGAGAAGCACAGCACCACCACGTCCGACCTGCAGTGACGCCACCGTGAACGACAACATGAGCTACCGAAGGGTCGTATTGCAGGGTTCACGTGGTGCACGTGGTATGTGTGGAGTACACGTGAACCGCAAAGTACACGGGCGTGACTCACCTGCCGTACGCAAAGCGCCGGTCCTTGTGGTGGTCCCCGAAAGTGTCCCAGAGACGCAGGGACACGCTGACATCGTCCACCACGTCCCTGGAGCGCTCTAGAACCTGGTTGGAGAAACACACCTATCACATGCATGGAGATTTACCCACGTAACTATTTACAACATGTAACTACATTGCAACTATATTACGCTAACGATATTAAAACTAACCTCTATACTTTAATACAATAATTACAACTTTTCCCCATGCTTTCATGATGTCTCACCTCCTGACACACCCGGTACTGGTCGATGGCCCAGACGGTGGGCACGTGCGTGGCCAGCAGCTGGTACTGAGTGAGGGTAGCGTTGCAGGCACGGGCACAGATGAGACGGGTCTTTCCCACCGCGTTGTCTCCGACAACCACACACTTGATGGTCTCGACGTTTGGCCTCTCATAGTCCATATCAGAATCCATAAAATGGGAACTGGAAACAGTCACATACAGTATGTGTAGTAGTGCTTTATGGTTAGAGTAACAGATAATATGGTTTGTGTTAAATAGACAGTAATAACAAAAAAAGAGTGAAAACATTCAGTGCCGTGTTGCCCATAGGTCAGGTTGTTTGGGTTAAAGGCACAGTCAGCAACTTTGGTGGAAGTTAACAGAAGCTAGTTGTTTTGAAACTCTGCCAAACACAGCCCCTCCCTTGAATGCTCTGTCTAAAGCTATAGACCCACATGATTGATAGGCAGGAAGACACACCTCCTGAGTGTTGTCTAGATTTATTTTTCTTCAGAACAGTCACTAAGATGGGATTGTTTGCTCTCTGCACATATAATATTGGCCACTGCTGAAAACCCCCCACCTTTATGGAGAAATGCATCAGACCTGCTACAACTCCCCAATGAATGACAAATCACTGCACCTCACTCCACCAAGAAAGATGATTCGAATGACCTTGTGGTCACCTTCTGGCTGTCCTGCAGTCATGCATTTGTAATGGATCTCTTGAATAAGTTGGCACATGGCTCCTAAAATGGCCAATACGGGGCCAGTGGCAGTAGAGCAGTAAGTACGATCAATAATGTAATTACCCCCTGATCCCGCTGCATTGCACACATGCAGCAGTGATGTCAATGGCAACACATCTAGCTAGAACCAACTTAAACTGGAGGTTTTAGCAAGAGTTAGTGTGTGTGTGTGTGTGCGTATGCATGTGTGATATCTAGAAGTACAAACACAAAGAAGGCATATTTTTAGAGAATAGCTCCAATTCAGTGATTTCTGCCCAAGTCTTTGGTACAATCAGTAAACTAACGCCCCTAGATGTCTAAAATCTCTTTGAAAATACTACATTTGGTTATCTAGATGTTCTGTAGTAGCAAAAATACTTCCTTTACTAATTTTACTAATGACTTTACTAATGTGTAAAATCACCATAACCCATCGGGAATCTAGGCTCTGACTGCTTAGTAAAGATTCATATAGGACTTTTTCCAATTCAGTGGTGAAACAGTAGAAACAAAAGCATAAAAAATGGAGGGTGGTTGATAAGATATGTGCATATGGACAATGTGGAAATAAAACCACGTCTGTTTTGTTAACCTTTCTGCAACTTGATTTCTAACATAAATACTGTTAGAGCTGCAATGGGTAGAAAACCATTTCTTATGTCCAGTCTACTGAAATGCATCTTAGTTGTGGAGGTCATTTCTGCAACAAAGCCCAGCAGATGCAGTTTCAGTGAGGCAGTGAGTCTGGCAGCTCACAACCACCACACTCGCATGTCTCCCTGACCCAGGTTCAGGTTGCCATGTTTTACGTTACTCCTTTGTGGTTGTGCATTTTTTTAGAGCTTCCATTTAAAATGACCCTCCTCCCTGCTATAGAAGTGCACAGACACACTGGTTAGGTAATGCAGCTAATACACAACGTTTAATCCAGTTCACTCTCCTTTATGCCAGCCTACATCGCCACACAGAGCTGCCTCTTGGTTCGCTAAAGTTAAGAAATGTAAGACACAGAGGTGACTGTGAAGTACAGAATGAAACCAAGACTGTGGCGGGATAATTTTGAGTGACCACCCCACGATCACTGTGCATGTCAGCAGGATCTACATCTTTGACAGGCATATTTATGCTATGTCTAATATCATCAGCATGCAAGCTCACACAGCACTTCCATTCATAATTCATGCATTCATCAAATACCATCTGATGAATCACTTAAAAATTCAAAAAGAACATTGGTGAATGAATACTGAATTTGACAATAATTCTCCATCTGTCTTTGGTGTTTGGTTTCTATTTCTATTTCAAGCAACAGAACTGCCAGACAGAATTCATACAATTCTGCTTAATTCAGCACACTGCTCGACCCATTTTCTATCAGCCCTGTCAGACACAAGACCAAACACACCCAACCATTCTCCAGACAGAAGTTGCAGGCGTTTTCACTTTATATATCACTGCATGAATTGAGTATGCATGATTTTCACAGTAAATAAATGAACAAGTAAATAAACATGTGGCTATTTCCAACAATACACAGGTTAAGTTACAAACTAGAATTAGCAGCACTATTGGGTTACACAGAAGAAGAAAGTGCATGTAGGATTTCTGAGGTTGTCGCGCCATTATTCAGAGCTTTCCTGGAAGGTTCTTGATTCTGTTCACACACCAAGATACAAAATGTGTACACTCTTTTGGACCTATTGCTAAATTAACACCACATTTGTTAGATGGTAGTAATTTAACATTGCCACGTTCCAGTTGCTAACACTAAGACTTTGATCAATATGTGACCAATTACACAGATTAATTAACAAATTAATTTCCTGTTTGATATGTCTGTGGAATTTACGCAAGCGCTCGTGCATTTAAGTGCTACAATCCAGGCTCACGACCTGTCAGGAAAGCTACACCGTTTTCCAGACTCTTCAATTACCAGCTTGTAAGTGTTCTGATCCAGTTTCAAATATTCCCCATGTAGGCCTGCATCGTTTAATGCACACATCGACATCGTTATATGTCGTCATAAAACTAGGCAAAAGTGGCGGCGTAACGTTTATGTCTGTTTATGCATAATAATGCAGAAAAGCAACGTGAGGCACGTGCAATATAAAACACTTTGCCAAATAAAGCAGCTTGTACACGGTATGAGCTTTTAAATACATATGTATTCAGTATTGTTTTCATAAACATCGTTCAACATAAATCTCATACGGTGAATCAAGAATTAATTAGTCATAATCCCATACGACATATTAATCATAATGGAAGCTTGGGGATAAGATTTATATATGCATATCGTCACACCAGTCTCTTTACCTTCATACAAACAACATTCGTAATTCCCTTAGTTGAAAAGCACGAGATAACGAAGAGAACCCGTCTTCTTCCCTCGTGCCTTGAAAATGGAGGTTGCGAGTATCGCAACCCAGTCTTTGGTTTCCAAGGAGACAGATTTTACTATCAGTAGCTCCTCTTCTACATCCAGTGTGTATTACTTAAAATGTTCGTATCCGGGGTTGTTTTGTATTATTAAGGGTCAGTGATATCTGACTTATCACCGTCTGTTCACGGAAAATAGACTCAACAATTTGATTTAAGAAACATTCCGTAAACAGCCACGCGCGAAATATGATAAAAGCTTAGAAAACAGTTTTGCATCAGCTTACCCTGACCACACAAGGGAGTGACTGACAGGCACAAAAGCAAAGCATTTGGACACCTATAAACCATAGGTTATGTGGTTTACAGAGAAAGCGGGCAATTTGCTCAAATTCCTGCAAAAACATTTACTGATAACCTTAGTTATTATAGACTGTAGCTTACAGTTGTCTTAGAGCGCAGCCAGTCGCGCAAGGCGTCGTCCTATGCATAAATGTAAACGTGCTCCAATCTCAGATCACCGTATTTCAGGAGATATGGACGAAATGTAGATGTATTAGTAAATGGTACATGGATTAAAAACTCTCCTAACACATTCCCGGGATGATGACCGCCGAAGGTGATGCAGCTAAAGAGAGTTCAACAAGTTTTCAGCCCATGCGGACAGTGTCGCGTTACCACTGTGGGTTATTTTTGGTGTGTATGAGCACTAACGTGCAGCTATTCCTGGACCAATCGTCTTACCCCCCCCCCCCCCTCTCTCTCTCTCACTCACACACACACACACACACACACACACACACATACACACACACACACACACACACACGCACACACCCCGCCTATTGAAGAGATTGCTGGCGCATCCTTGATGCAAAATCAAAATACGCAGGTATCTTGTGGGTTAAGTGAAATGTGTTAAAGGCATTTATCACATAATAAAGTTGAGAGGTTTAGTTAGAACATGCCAGTCAATCTAATTGACACAAATACAGTAATTCTGTCTTGTCTCCAAGAAGATGCCACAACAATATACAGATGTTCAGAAAGTCGTTGTCACCACTGACAGTTCCGGTTAGCTCAACTCCTTTAGCTACTTCATTCAGTGTTTCCAGGGACAGGAAAAACGATTTTGTCATTGATCATCTAGGGTTTGTCGCAAGCATCTCCATGCCGTAAGGTTCAAACACACTCGGAATAAAACAGGTAAACCCGCTATCTGGGTGATGCAATCTCGGGTGAAGCAGCGACTGACTTCGTATGCTCCCTTGTTTACATGTTTATTTGTCTATTAACACAACATGTTCAGTCACTGTAACCGTAAAAAAACGTGTCAGCCTGGAGCTTTAACGCATAACAAACATCACTCCTAAATACCGCACGGCGTTGTAAATGAACACAGTCACACGTCTGTGTTAAATATGTTTAAATATCCAACAACATTTACATGTTTTCTTGCATTTTAAATATGTAACGAGGCTGTGCGTTACAATATAGCGACTTTCATTATGACGTTTGCTGCCCGGCCCGCATTAAGCCCATTCACAGCAAAAGCGTTACTGTACGCGTTACGTAACGGGCGAGTACTTTTAAGGAATGACATTTTAATGTCGGTCGGTGCAACCTACGAGCCGTCAAACACAGTCAAAATACTCCCCGACCCGAATTTAACACCCGCCTTTTGGCACGGGTCGTCTTACCGCATCAGAAGGAAGTGGCGCATCGGCTCGGTCGGTGTTTGAAAGTGGACGGGGGAAGTGATATCCATTAGGTGCAGCTCGCCGCCGACGAGAAGCGCTGATGAACTTCATTTTCATTTACAGCTGGCTTCAAGGCCGCGATTCGAGCCGTCGTGCGAAGCGAAGGTGGAACAGCCGTCTCCTTTTTTTCTGATTTAAACGGACGCCCTCACGAGAGCATCGCCTTTCGGTCAGCTCGCGAGGCCGGAGGCTGTCAGAGCTCCGCCAGGAAGCGCCCGCGTCGCCCTCCGGTACCGTTACCGTACGCACTGTACAATACGCACCGCGCCCGGCAGCCCACTCGCTGGTTCGGTGGGAAACTATGGCAGCGTGTTCCGGACTTGTTTCAAATTCAAATGCGAATCTGAAAATGCTAATTCAGTGTTAGAGTTTCATTTGCGTTTCTCAAGTGAGTTTCTCAAGTAGCCTACATTGACGCATAATTCAAAATCAAATGCAATGCGTGTGTTCATATTTGCATTTATGCGTCTAACATATTTTTAAAAAACGATGTAAAAAAATGTCATAACGGCGTGTCTCTGACATTAAAAATGTATGAACATCCCTGCTCTGCACTTAAAAGCATGTTGAAGAAAGAATTATGTGTACATTTTGGCTATGAAATGGGATGAAATGTACCACGATTTTAATGAATTATCTAGAGACTCATGAATGTACCTCAGCAATAATAAGATTTTTTCCTGGATTCCCAGTAAACTTTACAAACTTGGTCTAAAGGACTCAGCAGTTTGTTGTGAATTAAAGGAAGGGGTACCCATACATTAAGGGGCTGTTCTAAGATTCAAGAATTTTGGTCTGCAATCCGTGAATATACTTGTGACGTCCTAGGGATGTCATACATTTTATAGTATATTTTAGATGATCCCTCGGCCCTATCTCTTGGGGACAGACATCTGGAGAACTGGATCCAAACTAATAATGATTGATCATCAACCACTAGGGGGCTCTGCACGCCTTAAAAGCCCGAATGTACCTGCCATCCACGTTGCAATGCACATTGCTAAGCCAAGAGGGAAGGGACTGTACTGTACTATCGGCGTGCCAAACCTGAGGCTACTAGCCCTTGCTACAACTAGCACTTCCCGGACCCTCTTGTTCAAACAGTAGCTTCAGCGTCAGCTTTTGATTTTCAGTTTGTGTTCGTGTACTCCTGTGTCATAGATAATAAAGATTATTCCAAAGAAACCTTCGTCTCACAAGCCCTCACGAACGTCTCAGAAACAAGTAGTTCCTCAAAATTCCTGAGTAAATGTGTGGACATCTGTGACATTTATCTGCATGACATAAGTGAAATAGAATATATAATACATTTTGAATTTCCCTAAACAAACTACAGATCCACCGTGGTATTTAATGAAAAATATCAGATCACATTAGCTTTCACGCTTTTTTAGGTAAAAGAGGATTCATCTCTGAGGCAGGTCTCAGAAACGCCTTTTGACTTCCTTGATCTGTGGTCTTTATTTCAACCATGCACACATTTCCATCCTGTTTTGGACATGTGTGTGCTACCAGTACCAAAGGCCACTCGTCTTATGCATCTTTGCTATTGCTATTACATCCTCTTTTGTGCCTTTTCTCCTACTTGAAGGCGAAGAAGGCAAAGGACAATTGCCAAAAACATTGATCTTCATCAGTGGTCTTACATCACATCTTTACCCCTGAACCATAAGAAGCTGTGGTGGACGTCTCTGTTGAGAAAGCTTTGCAACACATTTTTATATCATGATTGCCACTTGTTCCTTCTAGAAAGAGATAAAGACTCCCAACAGGCTGTTACTGAAGTCAGAGTGTGTCCACAGGACATTGGCGTCGTCCTGAGCGCTGAAATGTAACACCACCCTGATTTGATCGGGTCTTCCATCAGAGGCTATGAACTGTCGCTTTGTTGCCAGTTTGTTGTCGAGGGTCCAACACCAAGAGGAAAAGATGGCGTCGCCATTCTCTTTCTAGCAACCCGGGTGTTTTTTCCAATGTATTTGCACTTCTGAGTCCATGATCATTTTAAAAAAGCAAGTTTCTATATCTGTAATAAGTAGAATGAGCTTGTTATCATTGTCAGGTGTCTGGGACACTCACCCTGGGTTGGGTTTGTAGGTACTGATGATACTGTGATGTTATACTATAGCTCAGGCATTTTTGACACAGATCTGCACAGCTGAAACGTCAACAGTTCTGCAGGTACTAGAACAAAATGACAGACGAGCATGGTTAGGCCAGCTTGATGTTCATGTTTAACAGGATCCCAGGCACTTTATTAGTGTCCTGCACATTGTACGCTCCAGACAGTCAAACCTTAGATGAGATTGGGAGGGCTTTGGTGTTTGACAGTGAAGAAGGGCGAGTTAATTGTTTTTGGAATCACAACCCTAACTGTAAGCTGTAAATAGCTGTCTAGCTAACCATGCTAGGTAATTTTATACACTGTTTTGTTTGTGTTAAATTGGTTCATAGTGAGTGAACATGTTTAATTTACTTTACAGTGTTGTTGAGATTGAAAGTAAATAGCTCTGTAAAGTTAGCTACTAGCAAGTTCTAAGTAACTACATAGCATAGCCAAGTGGCTAGGTTTAACCAAGCTTATTTACATAGACGTTCATTTTATTTTTCTTCCTGTTCCACATTCAAAGGAAAAGCCTGTGTTGTCACATAAATATACAATACAAGATGTATCTTTAAGCTCATCAATTATTCATGGGCTCACCTAAAAATAGGGAAGTTGTAAAAAAAAAAACAGCAAAAACATCTTATTACATTCTAGGGCCAAATTATAGGACTGTAAATGGGCGTGTAAAAACGCATTTTAAAAAGGATGGTGATTTATATTCTGCATGGCTCGTCACTTGTCATATGGCTTGTTTGCGAACAAACCATTCGCAGATTGCTAGAATGTGGATGAAGGTAAGATTGTTAACCAGTTAACCAGGACACATCACTACTAAGCAGGTACCAAAATGCTCTGCTTTTAATTACAAGTTTGGGCCGAATAATGTCTTTCTCTCCTATCCGCAGATCTTCAAACATTACTTAGATTACATTAAATTACACACACATCGCTAGAAATCCTGAAACAGGTGTGCAGATTTAACAGCTATGAGCTTTCCTAATCAGTATGATCACAGAAAATCTTAATGTAAGTTAAAAAGAAAACAAAATAACAATAATAGTATAACAATAGTAGCCCTACTTATATGCATTTATATGATATCTCCCTGAATGATTGTTAAAATAAGTCATTCGTTGTTTCTTTTCCCGTTATGTATATGCAAAAACAATTGGTGAGGCTTCTATAACGTGCGAGCGAGTGACACTTTCGTTGTTGGAGAGTTATTTCCCTTAAAGGATTCTGACAAATCCTGGCGATTTGTGAAAGTGTTGAACCATTACAAAGGGTCTCCGCCCGAGACCATTAACAATAAAGGAGTTCTGATCCTAGGTGCGTATTTGCGTCTTTATTAGATGTTGGCAAATCTGTGTGGTTTGTTGATGCACGCACACAGATCAACCCGAAGAATAAAACTACTCCTTGAAACTCTGTTTGTCACCCAAAATCTCCTTATACTGTCCGTTCTCCAAGTTCGGTTTTGCTCAAAGTTCACTCCGCTCCGCCAGACTTCTCTCGCACAGTTCTCTACGAGCAGCAGGGCAAACCAACTCGAGAAACACACAGGGGTGTCCAGACTGAACCACCTAACGACGGCCTTTCAACAGCCGCCCCCAAATCCACTGAGTGGATTTGCATCTTAAAGGCTGAGTAACTGTAGGGACCATAACCTAGTCTGGAAGAGAAGGGAGGCTAATGAGACGGGTCACAGGACGTGTGTAGATCCATTCCTTGACCTGTACATCGTCTGACCGGACTCGATTGTCTTGACTAAGACGGATGCTAATGACCTTGCCCACAGGCCATAGCACACGTGGCAACTGCTGATCCATAATCATGACGATGGTACCAATCTCCAATTTAACAGAATCAGTACTCCACTTCTGCCATGCTTGCAATCCAGGTAGATAAAGAGGAATGAAGTGTTTCCAGAACTGATCAGCTAATACTTGACTGTACCTCCATCTCCGACGACTTAACATTACTCCTCATCTCACTACTATCCGTAGTAGCAGGAGGAACGAACGACTCAGGCCAACTCTCTGGTGGCTGACTTAAGAAGGGAGGACCTTTGGCCCATCGACTGACGGGTGACGACAAATAACCAAGGGTTTTCTCACCAAGGGTCATCTGCAGGGTTGTCGCTAGAAGGCGCGTAACGCCCCACAGCGGACTCTGTGAGATCTTGAATCTCCGCTACCCTTGTCCCTACGAATACCTTGAAACGACAAGAATCTGATTGGAGCCAGGTAAGTACGGTAGTAGAATCTGACCAAAGCATCACACGGCCAATCGGAAATGTCAGCTCAGCCCTTGGAACCTCGGCCAGTTGTGCGCCTGCTAGAGTAGTGCACAGTTCCAATCTCGAGATAGTCTGTTGTTTTTTGGGTGCCACCCGTGAACGAGCCATAAGGAAGGCACTCTCTACTTCTCCATCGGTATTTTTGGCTCGTAGGTAGGCTACAGCTCCATAAGCTCGCTCTGATGCATCACAGAAAATGTGGATGTCTCTCGAGATAGAGCCTTGGTCCATCTTTCCACTGGTGTAACATCTAGGCAGGGAGATGCGTCTTGGAGTTCCGCCTCCCAGGTATGCCATGATCTGAGGAGCTCTTCCGGTAAGTGAGGGTCGTCCCACTCTCGACTCCTATCCCACAAACGTTGCACCAGTATTCTGGCTCGAGTGGTGTAGGGAACTAAGTACCCAAGAGGTTCATATTGGCTCGCTAGCATCTTATAGATATTCCGCATGGTAACAACTGAACAACCTACGGCTCGTATCTTATAGGAAAGCATGTCCGATTGACAGTTCCAATGCATTCCCAGAGTGGACTCCTCTACTTCCCCTTGTCGCTGACTGAGCAATAATTCACTACTCTCTGACCTAAGTTCAGTGGGAAGATGACTTATAGTAGTGAAATCATTACTTGCCCATTGCATCAGCTGGAATCCTCCTTCTCCTAGGGTGCGCTGGAGTCTGTCAACGGTCTCTCTGGCAGTCTTTCCACAGCTGAAGCTCTGCAAGTAGTTGTCTACATAAAAAGACTGTGATACCAACCGCCTAAGGTCTCCAGGCTGATCTCATTCCCCGGCGTGCTTCTGCAGTGCAAAAACCGTGCAACAAGGACTGCAAGTTGTCCCGAATGGGAGCACCTGCCATTCATAGACACTGGGCGATGTGTCTCTCTTCAGATATCTCCACAGAAATCTAAGCAGCGCTCTATCTTCTGGGAGCTTGGCTCAGCAACAGGTGACACCGTGAACGACACTGCCGCCCCGTGAATCACCTCTAAACTTTGTCTCACAGTCCGAAGAGCTAGATCTTCCCTTGGTCCATTTAGACCCAGTTGTTGAACTGCCTCATGGAGAATAATAGTCCGCTCTGATCCATCATCCAATATAGCGTAGGCCTCCATGGAGCGATCTCCGTTTCGGATTAGAACTTTAATCACTTTCAGCAACACTTTTCGACTGTAGGCCGGTCTACATAGAGAATGTCACTAGTGGAGCTAGTGAGGCAGGACTGCTGTGCTGTACTCTTCTCCTCCTTCCTCTCCCCCCTATCATTCACCTCATGTAGCACAAGTAAATGTCGCTTATTGCATTTTTGGCAAGGGGCCTTCAATGTGCAGTGAACTGCATGGTGACCTCACCCACATCTCCAACATCTATTGTTGCTCGTAATCCAGCTCTCCTTCTGATCCTTTGTCAGTTGCTGGAAGTTACCACAACCACTCAGGAAGTGGAGGTCATTGTTGCAATATGGACAATAACATCTCCTCTTGTCCTTGCTCTCAATTGCTGTGAGAGATCTGACTTCCAGGGACCTCCCTGATCCATGGAATATTGCAGTACCTTTCTCTAGATGCCTGCGATCTCTGGGTCGCTCTTTAAACCCTTTCTTGATCTCCTCCTTTGGCCGGGACGTAAAGCGCGACCCATCCTCTTGAACCTGAAGCTCATAGTCCAGCCATTCTGCTAGATCTAGCAGAGTAGGGATTTGCACTCCGTAAGGATGAATGTCAAATCAAATCAAGTTTATTGGTCACATGCATGGTCGTACTGTGTACAGCTCAGCAGTGAAATGCTTTGCAGACTGTCCGTTCACATTTTAGGGAGAAAGAAGAAAATAAAAAAATAAAAATAATAATAATAATGGGGGGGGCATTATCAACAGGATAGAATACTTTAAAATTGAAAAATATAAATAGTGTAATAGTGTGTAATAGTGCAAAAATGTAATAGTGCAAAAATATGCAATGTTCCAGTGTAAATATAAATATATGTGCAATTTTTTCGTGTCTGTTTCATCGCTGTTCTCTGTACCTGACCGTATTCGTGTTTCCCCTGTTACCCGTGCTCCCTGTCTTTGTAATGCCTGTCTTTGCTTGTTTCATGGACTGCCCTCCTGCTATCGACCCTGCCTGGCTTTCGGATGATGATTACGGTATTCCCCTGAATAAATCTCGCTCTTCTCAGCACTTGTGTCCGTCCTCTCGCTCCGTGGCGCGAGCCACGTTACAATGGGTAAATGGAGAGCGAGAATTGCTGTATGAATCAGCCACTAGTAGAGCCTCCTCCAGCTTGAGGTGATCTGTGAGGATCTGGAACTTAAACTGTTCTGTGGCGTCATCAGGCAGAACATTCTCCAAAGCAATCCGCAATCTAGAAAACTCTCTGGGATCTGGAGATGTTAGCTTAGGTATAGTCGGAGTAGGCCCTCTATATATGCTATCGTGCTTATGGGGAGGATCGAATGAACTAGCTTGATGCTCATCTTGGAAATGAGAGCTATAGCCTGGTACAGCTGGTAAGAGAAATGAAGATCTAGTCTCAGCCCTAACCGGTAGTCTTCTCCTTGGAACAGGCACTGCTCGGTGTAATTCGGCTTCCTCCGCAACTTGACGGCTCGGTGTGGGGGAAGTAGATGGGGGCTCTGGTTGGACCCCAATAACCGACACTAGCCTTTGGAAGACTTCTCTTAACCTTGCATTCTCCCGTTTCATCTCCTGTATGGCTGACAGAAGTGCAGGCAACTCACTTGAGCGCTGAGCTGATCAGTGATGGCTAAGTTATCTTGAAAAAGTAATCCGATTACTGATTACTGATTACTCCTTTTAAAAGTAACTTAGTTACGTTACTGATTACTTGATTTTAAAAGTAACTACGTTAGATTACAAGTTACTTTAGACTCCTTGAGTGGCCAAGTGTCCGTTAGTGAATTCACCGTGAGCAGTAGTAAACGTGCTCGCGCTCTCACAGGGTCGCGCGCAGCCTGCGGAGTCAAGCGCTACGGTCAGACGCAAAAGTAGAACTGAGCCAAGAAGAAAGCAAAAATATTAGGGGTGGGACGCGATCAAAAAAATTAATCGAATTAATCGGAAGCTTTGTAATTAATTAATCGAAATTAATCGCATTTTAATCGCATTTCAGTATTTAACATGAGAAATATTAATTTAAGTTTGAATGATGAATGAATCAATGAACATAATCAAACTTCAACATCTTGTTTATTTTTCCACCAGTCTACTACACAGACCAATATATGAGTGCAGAAAACAGTTCAGAACATTGGAAATTCTGACCAAAAATGTTGTTTAATTTTGGGAGTTTTGCTCAGGATATTGGAAGAATTGAAGTAAATCAGAAGATGTTTTTTAATACCATTTTAGATGGTATACTTTTCTTAAATTTCCCAGGCCTCTGCCACAGGCATCTCCATAGTGCCTAGAAGTGGTCTTCTGCATGCTCAAAGCAAATGACTGGATCTTCCATTCATCATCTATAATATGAGCTGTCACACCAAGATCATTCTTGTTGCTAACAGAGGTCCAGTGATCCCCAGTCAGAGCCACATTTGTGGCGCTCTTCACAATAACCTGTTTTACTTCCCTTTCACAATAACCTGTTTTTTTTCCCCTCGTTCTTACGTACGAGGTTAAGAAGTACTTGGTGCTAAGAACGTTTTGGGAAACTCACCCCTGGACGGTAGTTCGTAACTTGCATCAGTTGACGCAATGTGCAGCGCTTCTTGTAAGCCTTTATCTTCGACCACAGAGAGCGAACAACACAAATAATATGACGCGTCATGTATAAACGCGTGCGGAGTCGCGCGCTACGGTCACTCGCGAAAGTTTAATCCAGTCTTAATGGTCCAATGAAGGTACTTTAAAAACCAGGACATTTCCTCACTTTAAAAAAAACCCGGGACGACCGGGACAGGATGTGAAATGCGGACGTTTAGGTCACCCTATCGTACTAGTAATACATTTAGCAGCTAAGTTATCATTACTGACCTGCGTGTTAAGCTGGGCGTACACTGTGCGATTTTTGGCCCATTTTCAGCCGATTTTTCACTCGTTTCGGCTCAATCGCGTGTCGTGCATCGTATAGTTTACACAGGTAAACAAGGAGCGATTCACACCTCACGACCAACTCCCGATCAGAAATCGCAGCGTCGCAAGAATATCAAACATGTTTGAAATTCAAATCGCTCCTCGTGAGAGTATCGCACTGTTGAAGCAGCTCCACGAGCCGACTCTCCCTGCGATTTAGTCGTACAGTTTGAGCTGGAGCTGAGTACACGATTTAAAATATCGTACAGTGTACGCCCAGCTTTAGCTGCAACATGTTTTGCGTTGAGGTGGTAACGAAGGGTGGAAGTGCTCCTGTGATAAGCGAACTCCTTCCTACATAAAGTGTAAATAACACTATTTTTGTTTGAACTTCCATCTGGAAGTTTCTTATATTTAAATTTCCCATCCACCAGCGTAGCCTCTTCAGTCATCTGCATCATGCTCATCTTATCGTGCGTCCATATAATCTGTACGCCTGGAACTCGTGCACTGAGAAACATTCCACGATGCAAAAGTGTATCGTGCGTTAAAATGCGTTAATTTTTTTAGTGCGTTAATTTTCCTGTAATTAATTAATCGAAATTAACGCGTTAAAGTCCCACCACTAAAAAATATATATTTTTACTAGGGAAAATAAAAATAGTAACGCACAGTTACGTGGATAAGTAACTTTAATCTGATTACTGCACTGGAAATAGCGTTATATTACTCGTTTGTAACCCAGGTATAAATATTGCCCAGTGGATTATAAAATAATTATATTTTATTTTATATTTAATAAAATAATATAAAATAATTATTCGCAGTAATCAGATAAACATAAAATTATATAAGCATATTTATAGTTTACTTAGTTTACTTCTTTGAACTAAGGAAGTAGGCTACTAGCCAATCAGGTTTAAGCCCCTCCTACCACACAATTTGAAGGTTGATACGAACTTTATCTCTCTCTTTTCTCTTCGCGCTTGTTCAGCACGGACGTGCATCTGAACTTTCCTTTTCAATTAAACTGTTAAGTTTAAGTTTTGTCCGAACAAGAGACCCTGGAACCCCATCTTGACATTGCATGTGTTTAACGAGCTTTGGTCAGGTTTTATTGGAGCCTTGAGACGTCAAGCAGGGTCACAGTGTCAGGTTTCTTGCACGTGCGGAGCCTTGAGTGATTACCAGCACTGATAGCAGGACACCCCATCCACAGGTGCCCTTCTTGAGTTCTGATTTCTCCGGTAAGAAGTGGCGAGCCAAGTCCTGAAAAAGAGATAAAGCAATTGCATGCAGAAGAGAATACTACGGAACTGGACTGAGACACACACACACGCGCACACACACACACACATGTATGTTTTTATTTACTTTTTTAATTCTGCCTACCCATTCGCCTGATCCATGTGCATTATTTACTGATGTGCTGATAATCTCCAGGTTTGTAAGATCCCAAATTAAACTTTTATTTACATGGTCTGAGTCACTGAATTTGTCCTCCAAAACTTACCAGCTCTTTCACAAGCCTAGATCTGGTCCAAAGAATATACAAAACCCCACTGCCATTGTTGAACCCGTTACACGTTACCGAAAAAAGTGGTCAGATTAGAGTAACGCATTACTAAGTAACGCGTTACTGACATCACTGCAGCTGATGCGTGGTGATCGTCGCTACCTAATTCCGTCCGTTCGGAACAGGTTTGGCTAGGCTGCTCTGTAACCTCTCTATATCCTCTTGTCTCTCCTCCCATTTATCAGAGGAGCCACTCACTGGGATTAGAGGCTTGGCTGATTGGAGAAGAACACTGTGAGCTCTGGTCGATATCTGGTAGGACCGCCTCCTGGTAATCATAATCCAACATATAATCTCCCAAGCGTGTAGGGAGGCACGTCTTCCTACGCGGTCTAATCTGTGGACGGTTGGTCTCAGGTTGCGACATCTCCAATGTAACAATTCACTATCCGGCTTGAAGGACCAAATGTTGAAGAGTTATCTCCCTTAAAGGATTCTGACAAATCCTGGCGATCCGTGAAAGTGTTGAACCATTACAAAGGGTCTCTGCCCGAGACCATTAACAATAAAGGAGTTCTGATCCTAGGTGCGTATTTGCGTCTTTATTAGATGTTGGCAAATCTGTGTGGTTTGTTGATCCACGTACACAGATCAACCCGAAGAATAAAGCTACTCCTTGAAACTCTGTCACCCAAAATCTCCTTATACTGTCCGTTCTCCAAGTTCGGCTTTGCTCAAAGTTCACTCCGCTCCGCCAGACTTCTTCGCACAGTTCTCTACGAGCAGCAGGGCAAACCAACTCGAGAAACACACAGGGGTGTCCGGACTGAACCACCTAACGACGACCTTTCAACATTCGTTTTCTGATGCGTGTGTCATTTTGCATTCGTTACCCCCAGTAGCGCGCGCTGTACATTACTGGAGCTAATCAGGGTCAAGAGTGCGTGCCTTGCAAGTATGATTTGTCATCATAACTGTAGCACTTAATCGCTATATTATCTACAAGTATTATCGCATAATGTATCTAATGTTACTTAAAGTCCCGGCTGAGCCACGCCAGTTGTACTGTGGGATGAGCAAGAAAATAGTTCAAACCATCTTCTCTTTTCTCGCTTTACATGGAGCTTATGTGCAGTTGAACAAAATCTTAAAGGGCTGTGTATGTGTGTTGAAGCTGGATTGTATTGGAATAAGTTGGGTTAGCCACAGTTACACCCACTATACCATTACATAATTATTTGCACTTGTTAACACACACACAGGGTTATTTTATATTCAGTACATATTTAGTTTTTTTCATTAAACTTAAATTTGACATGGTGGATATTAGCACGATATGGTGGAACATTACATGACAGGGTGGACAACTGCAATTTATTAAGTACAGAAAAACATTAAAAAGGATAGGTTAGGTACAAACTGTACTCAGTTAATTCATACACCAACATCAGAACACATGCTTCTCAACAGAACATCAAAACAGAACATCAAAAAACATCTAGCATAGGCCTACTCAACAGAACATTAGGACACTAGGTCTACTGTAATTGGTCCTCCATGTACTTCCAAACAGATGGCTCAACTGAGAAAGCACGCCTGTTAACAAGTTGTGGTTCGGGCATGAGGCACAGGATCTGCCAATCCCCATACCAGTTGATGTCATCATGAGGACTTGGCCAACAGAATTTGTTGATTCCTTTGTTGTGCATGCATTTAACTTTCACGCTGTGCTCCTCTACATGGAGAATGATACCAAAACATTGTCGTAGTTGACTACACACCATTCACCAAAGTGCTTCTCTTCCATGACTTCTGGCCTCCAACTTTTAATTGGTTCCTTCACATGTACTTTTGACTGATCAGATGCCAGCAGGGACACTTTTTGAATGTTGAAACATGAACAATCCAGGGTGCCTTCCTCCCATTTACAGAGACATGAAATGTCTCTGTACATCATTTCGCCAGGTTTCAGCTGAATACTAACACCTGTGCACAATTAGGTTGCACTTTTTAAGCCAGCAGGTCATCCGGTCCAGTGCTGCACATTATCTGAAGAGCCTTACTGGATCGTCCATGCGCTGTTCCACAAGCTGCTGCCGTCCTTAATCGCAGAGAGCGATCTGTGACCTTGTTTGTTTTTCTTTGCCTCATAATGAAGAATAAGCCCCCGTTCATTCCACCTGCGTCTCCGGCTGCCTCTGTCTCGACGCCTTCGGCGTCACAGAAACATTAAAAGGAGATAAGACAATTAAAATAACATAAAAAGTAAAGTAAATAAGATAAAACTATTAAGATAATTAGATTTAGAAGATAATAGACAACATAATGTAATAAAGTTGTTACGGAACAGCTCCGGACCCTTCCCTGTGGGCGTGCCGCTATGTTGTCTGCGTGTCGTTATGTCCATGTTTGTACTTCCGTGGGTGTGGGTTGTTTGTGAGCGTGTTCGTGGTTACACCTGTGCCTTGTCTCGAGGTCACGTGGGTCTGTGTAATTCACCTATTTAATGTGCGTTAGCGCGGTGTCTAGTGCTCGTCTTTGTCTAAAGTTCATGCCCATGCAAGCATCGCGTCAGCGTGCTTGCTCCGTTTGTGCAGGACTTTACGTGTTTGTGTTTTGATTAAACCTTTATGTTCACTGCAAGACGCGTGTCGTGCCTCCTGCTTCCTCCAGCACCACACCGTCACAAAAGTAAATAAGATTGAGAGTTTCTTAACTAAAAGCAGATATAACCAGGAATGTTTTAAGACTGTTCTTGAAACTATGCAGGGATGAAATGCCTCTGAGCTCTTCAGGAAGAGAATTCCAGAGCTTTGGGCCATAGTGGCTAAAAGCACCCTCACCAATCTTTAATTGGCTTTTAGGAATCACCAGTAGATTACTGTTTGAAGACCTGAGAGACCTGACTGGAACATATCTAACCATCATTTCACTGAGGTAAAGAGGGGCAAGACCATGAAGACATTTAAAAACCATAACTAGAACCTTAAAATCTATTCTAAAGCTGACAGGTAACCAGTGCAGTGAGTGGAGTGCCGGTGTAATATGATCTCTCTTTCTCCTGCGGGTCAGAACCCTTGCAGCCGCGTTCTGAACTCGCTGTAGGTGCGAAATAAAGCTCTTTGGAAGAGCAGATAGAACAGCATTACAATAATCTAGCCTTGATGTGATAAATGCATGGACAAGTTTTTCACTGTCAGCAGGAGAGAGCATATCTCAGACTTTAGCTATCTATGTTTCGAAGGTGAAAGTAAGCTGTCTTGCATGTAATCATGATGTGTGATTTGAAGCAGAGCTCATTATCAAAGATGACGCCCAGGTTCTTAACACATTGTCTGGCATTCAGATTAATTTGATTTAAATAAGTCTGGACATCATTCCTTTGTGAATCACCAAGAACAAGAACCTCTGTCTTCTGTTTATTTAACTGCAGAAAATTGTCAGACATCCATGTCTGTATATCATCTATGCAGTCAAACAGTGGTTTTAGGCAAATAGGTTTAGGGCTTTAGGTTCTAGCGAAATATAAAGTTAGTGTCATCTCATATTGATGATAACCATGTTTATTAATGATGTGTGGTAACGGAAGCATATATAGGTTGAATAGTAATGGCCCAAGAATTGATTCTTGGGGGACGCCACAAGTTATTTTTTGACGTGTGGAGGAAGAGGTACCTAATGCTACATAGTAATCACGCCCAGTTAGGTACGATCTAAACCAGTCTAAGACTAAGCCACTAAGGCCTACCCAGCTCTGTAGTCGATCAAGAAGTATTTCATGATCAACGGTGTCAAAAGCGGTGCTTAAATCTAGCAGAAAAAGGACTGAGAGTTTGCCTGGATCCTTATTCAATCTCAAGTCATTTACTACCTTAACTAGGGCTGTGTCAGTGCTGTGGAGAGCTCTGAAACCAGATTGAAAAGTGTCATTTATTTGATTTACTTTGACATAGTCATTCAACTGGATTGACACTACTTTTTCAATTATTTTGCTAAGAAAGGAAATGTTAGATATAGGTCGATAATTATTAAGAATTGTGGGATCAAGATTTCTGTTCTTTAATAGTGGTTTAACCATTGCAGTTTTAAAGATTTTAGGGTATTCACCCAATTGCAGAGACTAACAATCGTTAGAACTTCATTTGCTAATGAGCTCAGAACCTGCTTGAAAAAGCATGTTGGTAAAGGGTCCAGTTCACAAGTAGAGGATTTTAGTGAGGAGATCACATCAAGTAGTGTTACCATGTCAACTTCTTGGAAATAAGACATATTAAAGTTAGGCTGAGTAACTGATGTAAGGGTTGATGGTCTATTAGTGCTTGTTGCTATGTTCTGCCTTATACTAGTAATCTTGTCCCTAAAAAATATAGCAAACTCCTCACATTTTTCAACTGAAACAGTCTCAGGGAAGACACAGGAGGTGGGGTTTACTAGCTGATCTATACTTCTGAACAAGACAGCTGAGTTATTATTGGATGAATTGATTAAGGTAGAGAAATAGTTTTTCCTTGCTGATTTCACTTCACTGTTGTAATTCTGCAATGTTGTTTTATAAATATCAAAATGTACTTGCAATTTTGACCTTCGCCAACGTCTCTCAGCCTCCCTACAATCTTGCCTAAATTTTACAATAGATGGAGTGTTTCTCCAGGGCATCTTTATTTTACCAGAGATTATTTTAGTTACCTTTGGTGCCACAGTATCAATACAGTTCCTAACTCTGTGTGTGAATGTTTCAACTAGCTCATTCCCATTTTCTGAGAGAGGAGGGAGGGACTGTATCATGTCTGTGAAGGAAACTGCCAGCACTGAGATAACGCTTGGTTATTGTGCGCTTTTCACTGAGTGTTCTAGTAGATAATGACATATTGAAAAATACACCAAAATGGTCAGAGATTGCAACATCAGTAATTTCAGTATTATTAACCTCTATACGTTTAGAAATTATCAAATCTAAAATGTGGCCATGCTTATGAGTTGGGCCTGATACATGCTGTATGAGATCAAAAGAGTTAAGCATCCTCATGAATTCTGAAGTGATTGGATTTGTGGATATATCCATGTGAATATTAAAATCCCCAGCAATTAAAACATAATCAAAATCAATTAAAATCCTTGAAAGCATTTCTTCAAAATCTTCAAGAAAATCTGCATATAGTCTGGGAGGATGATAGATAACAATCAAAAGAACTGAATAAGTACTGTTGAGTTGTACTGCCAGATATTCAAACGTAGGATGTTCCCCTAATGAGATCTGCTTACAGCGGAATGCTTTATGGTAAAAACATGCAACACCACCATCTCTCTTATTTACTCTGGAGACATTAAAATAGTTAAAGTTGGGAGGCGAAGCTTCATTTAGCACTATTGCTCCATTGCTATCAAGCCAAGTCTCTGTTAGAAAAAGAAAGTCCAGACAGTAATCTTCAATTAATTTAGCTATTATAAAAGACTTGTTTGTGAGTGAGCGGACGTTTAGTAAGGAGACTTTGAAGACTTGATGTGTTTGATCTGCATCGCCTACATCACTTGTGCATTTCACTAGGATCAAATTTTGTTTGTTACAATGTTTTGTACCCTTATGTTTTCTTCTGATTACATTTTTATTTCGATTCCGAGAGCCATGCCACCAGCTATTTAAAAGAACTGGAATGTAACACTGACTAGGAGCATGGGTTCCAGTGTGTAAGACCTGAGTCACTGAGTGTGCAGGAGAAGTAGGTGAGTTCCTACAAGACTGCAGACTGTAGTGTTGCAGAACCTCTTCAATCTCCTGGAGTTTACCTCTGAGACTGTGGACAGATTCTCTGACAGGAGATGGTGGGCTCCTTTGCCTGACATTACTGACGTTACTGCTGGCGGTTGGGTGCAGGTTCCGCATGTGAGTGATTCCATACATTAGATTATCCACAAGCATTTGAGTCCCAGCCCTGTTAGGGTGAAGCTGATCAGGTTTAAAAAGCTCAGGACGCCCCCAAAAGATGTTGAAATTGTCAATGAAGTTTACCTTCCGATGTGCACAGGCTGTAGTGAGCCAGCTGTTTAGAGCCAGTAGTCTGGTAAAGTGACCACTGGATCGACGTGCAGTTGGTATCGGTCCAGAAATGAACACTTCACACCAGGAAAACTCCAGAATGTCAAGCAGATGGTTAAAATCCTGTTTCAGAATCTCAGACTGTTGTTTGTAAACATCGCTAGAGCCGACATGTACAATCAGTCTTTCCGTAGCTGGATGATCATGCAATATAAATAAATAAATGTGTGCCGTATTTTGTCAATTGTGATTTTTTTTACATAGCAATCAAAATTTGTCCTCCGCTTTTAACCCATCCGTGCAGTTAGAACACACACACACACACACACACACACACACACACACACACCCCAGTGATGGGGCTGTGGATCACATGTGCCCAGAGCGGTGGTCAGCCCTAGCCCGGCACCCGGGGAGCAGTTTGGGGTTAGGTGCCTTGCTCAAGGGCACCTCAGTCATGGCCTCAGGTCTGGGAATCGAACCAACGACCCTCCGGTCACAAGACCAGTTCCCTAACTACCAGGCCATGACTGCCCCTAAAAAAATGTAAATGTGTCGTATTTTGTCAATTGTGATTTTTACACCGCAATCAAAATTTGTTGTTGATTGGCACGGATTGCAAGCTGGTTGTTGGGACGACTCTTAGCATGCTTGTTAGCATGCTGCTGGCTAACACAGTTGGCAGTCTGGTGGTTGGTCCGCGAATGGCCAGAGTTATTTGCATGCTGTTGCTGTTGCTTAGCAGCCAGACTGGAGTTGGTTCTGTGATGCTGATTGGGGTGTGCTTGATGTCCTTGATGTCCTGGAGAGGGAGGCAGTATGTTGTGATGAGACTGCTCAATTTCTGCTACTTCAGTTGAGGAGAGAGCTTCATAGGCTATCTGTTATCGAAAAGAATGTTCTGTTCTGAAGATTGCTGCTTGCTGCCGCTGCTGTGCTGGTTTCTGCTACGTTCCTTCCCCCGAACAAGAGTCCAGCCTTTATCATTGTTGTTGTTAACGGGATTAGGAGTTGAGGCCAAGATGAGCTTAGGTTTTGCCCCCAGTACACCCTTAGCAAAAAGAAGTTTATTCAAGTGTACTATGAGTATACTTATTTTTTTTACTAAAACTGAGGAAGTATACTTGAAGGTGACTTTTTATAAACTATATTTTAGATACTTAAGAATAGTATAGTGAAGTATACTTGGCTTATACTGAAAAGTATAAACAGAAGTCTAAGACTAAGTACATTAATACTTATACTTGTACTTTAGTATACTTTTTACATCTTTCTGCCACAAAGTACTTATACTTACTAAATCTTGCTCCAAATGCATAATAAAGGTCAAGTCATTGACTCATGCTTAACTTTTAATTTATATATTAATAGTAGAATGCTGGAGTTTAAAATGTTATGTTTATGTTTTTACAAGCATATGCACAAGTTTTGCTTTACCTGTCACGCTACAGCCCCTGACCCCTCCCCATTGGGCGTGTGTTTATGTTGTCTATGTCTAGTCGTCTGTGGATCTTCGTGGCTGTGGTTGTGTCAGAGTGTGTTCATTGGTCTCACCTGTGGCTCGTCTCGTGATCACTCAGGGCTTATGTGGTTTGTCTATTTAATGTGCGTTCGCGCAGTGTCCCGTGCTCGTCTTTGTCAGAGTTGATCATGTTTACATGTATAAGTGTTTCACGAGCGCTGTATTCGCTTTTCATGTGTTAAATAAAGTGCCGTTTGTACCACAAGATAGGACTCCGTGCCTTGTCCTTATCTCACACCCCAGCGTCACATTACCACGTTTTACAAACAAGGACTTTATCTTGGATGTTTACATTATGTTTACATTTTTTTTACATGCAAATGTGCACTTTTTCCTTTCATTTTCTCCAGTAAGGAAGGACTTTATTTCATATGTATTTGTTTTTGAAATGTGTGAAATGTTTGAAAATATATTGAACTTGTTTTAAACATTCTGTCTTGTGATTTTGTAAATGCATCACACTCTTGTGTACATACAATAAACTTTAAGAATACTTTAAGGAGTATATTTCAAGTACATAAATAGTAAGCTACAAGTAATATGCCAAGCAAACTTGTGAAATACAAGTATACTTAAAGTATACAATAAAAATACACTCAAAGTATAACTAGTACAATGGCAGTATATTGAGAAGTGTACTTGTGGTATACTTTAAGCATACAAGAAGGATATACCAAGTACATTGATAGCATATAGATGAGTATACTAGTTTTATACTATAAAGTGTACTTTTGAAAACTTAAAATGAACTTTAAAGTATACTTTTATAAACTAGAAATGTTCCAAATTAGTCCGAAAAAGTATTAACTTGGTATACTTTCTAGTACACTTAAAGTATATGGTCTGTAGTATACTTGCTATACTTATACTTATACTGAGGTATACTTAATAAAATGAACTTTAAGTATACTACTTTTTGCTAAGGGTTGAGGTGCAAAAAACAGTTCACTCGCAGTGTCGGACTGTCGGAATGTCAAAAATGCTAAATTATCCTTTACAGATGAATGTAAAAAGCTTACCAAGTGAAGTAATGAGTAATGGATCCTTTTAACTTGTAAAAATAACTTTAACTTGTAGATATAACTCAAATAAATGAAAAAGCAGTAAAGGACAGGCAGAGCTGTCAGAAAAGCGTCTGTACAGGAGGAAAGCAGGAAGTCACTCCAATAATAATAAGACCACAAAAAAATAATTTTAATTTTGTTTAATTTAATGACTTACTATTGTGAGAGGGACATGGCAAAATCGCCTACACACACTTAAAGAAAATAGTACAAATTAATAAAAAATAACTCCAAGGTGGTAAATATATTATAGATATATGTGTTAATGATTATACATTTGTAATAAAAACTCAAAACATCATTATTTTACATTAAATTGAAAATAAATGTGTGATTCTGACTGGGACCTTGAAAGGCACTTTATAATGATAATGACCCTTAACCGTTGTAGGCCTACATATAAATACACAAATACGTTTTGAATTACGTATTACAAAATGCATATTCAGACGAATGAATGAATGAATGTTCGATTTATATAGCGCATTTCCAGATTCCCAAGGCGCTTTACAATTTAACACAGGTACAAGTCACAGACAATCAATCACACACACTCCGGCGAGAAGCGGTAGCCAATTGCGCACAGCGTACTCTCTACCGGAAGCCACAGCCCCCTGGGGGACTGAATGGGGTGCAGGAAGGGGAGAGAGGACAGACCCTAGTGGCAGAGCACCATCCACCACTGGGCAATAACGGAATAAGACGGAATAACCGCACCGCTCCTTCTCTGTTAACGCGTAATGTTCAAAGGTTAATTAATGCAGTCAATGGGCTCTACTGTTAACTTTATTAACCGACAGGTAGACTTCACTGAGACGAGGGTGTCAGCCCAAGACCAGATGTTTCTCTATGAAATGTTTACGAAATGTGTGCGACGACTCAGTCTGCTTTGCAGAACGGTGGGTGTATTGGGGATTTAACACGGAACCCTGGCTGTACGGATTTATCGTTTAACTCTTGGACTGCAAATTGATATGTGCCTTACATCTAATGGGACACAGTGTTATTTGCTTTCGAGGTATGAAATGAACTTGGACTAGACATTCCAGATTTTCTATTTGTCTGTAAAGGCATAATAAAGCCTTCAGTGTGCCTGTGAGATCTTCCTTTTGTATTCATTTACTAGTTTCCATTATTGGTCAACGACATGTTTCCATCTGTGATGTATTATTATCCCCACTAACAGACTAAAGTTCTTTTCACACAAGGAGTTGTTCCATAGCTACTGAAACATTCTCGTTTGACAGTGGTCGTTAGAACTCCCCAACCTGACCTGGTATTTCGTTTTCAGATTAATGTGTATACTTATCCATGAAAGTCAATAACTCTTTCTGTAGATTCCTCCCTAGAAATGGCAAACCAAATAATAATTTCTCTTTAATAAAAACTGTTTAATTCTATATTAAAGCTGTTTAATTATTTTGTAGGTTGCCAAACATTTTGGTAGCATTTAACATTATCAAGTGTTTGATCAAGTATCAAATACTTGACAGGCTAGCTAGCTAATGAGCAAGGCAACATAAATATAAAGCTTATGATGTAGTGGGTAGCTTTACCATACAGTTAACTCTAGCTTATTCTAATCCTTTTTAGTTTATTTAAACTCTTGTTGCCTATTCCCTTGTAAAGTGTCCTTGTGTGTCTTGAAAGGCACTTATAAATAAAATTCTATTATTATTATTATTATTATTATTCATAGATACATAATAATGCATACACCTTACATCAATATCACAAAGTCAATGCATTCAAATGACAAATGATATTTCATTCTTTAATGTAATTATTATTTGGAAATCTGAATATGGTATTTTAGTGCGCATTGAACACTTGCTTGTATTGCACATTGAACACATGCTTGTATTGCACGCTAAAGATTTTGTCAATAATTGTATCCTGAAGAGCTTTGAAAACGGATCGATGACTGGTGAAAGTTCCCCTTCCAAGGCCAGTTATGCTGAGCAGTGGTTTAGCAACACCTACAGTTAAAGGTAGGTAGAGAGAGAGAGAGAAAGAGAGATAGAGAGAAAGAGAGAGAGGAGGACACAAATAGATTAACAGATAGAGGAAGGCATAATAAGTAGGATCACCCTCACCAACAACTAAAAGCTGATCTTGCTGACGCTGAGAAGCTACCATCACTCACCATGGGATCTAATGGCCAAGAGTCAGAGAAGCTCCTGTCTCTACAACAATACCACGTGTCTGAGGACTATGGGTTTATTCTGCCTGAACCTCTGGTAGGTGTATGATTGTGTTTACATGCCATCCAGTTCGTGAGGGACTTTGTAGAATTTGCATTGCTGACTGTTACCTCTCACTATTCTACAGGAGACGTGTCTGATTTGATTTTGGATGGAATTGACATTACAGGATGGAATTGACATTACAGAGAGATATCGAACGCAATTATGTTTACCCTCAGCACTTTAAATGAACTGGCTCTTGTGTTTTTAGGGATTCGGACTTTGGGGCCATTCCATGTCAACACATCTAGAGCTCCCAGTTCATGTGAACTTCTGTTAAATTCCCAAGACCTTGCAAAATCTGGTCACTCCAAATTCTTTTTTAGTTATGAATTTTTGAAGTTTGGTAGTGAGTGCAATTGTGAGTTAGATGTCATCACAATCCCTTGAATGTGTATTCTAAGCCTCACCGATTGTCTATTTTTCACTGGATTGGATTGAAATTTGTACTAAACAGAGGATAGTTTGTACATTTTTGATCACATGAACTGGGATGGTTTGGGTGAGTTGGCACTGAATGTCCATTTGGGTTTGTTTTGTTCTGATAACCGTTTTGTTGCACCTGAGCTCCACCCATGTGAGTAAAGCTGGGTCTCTCTGGGCTCCATAAGGACAAACTCCCTCCCTATTTCCAACCTTGGATGGACGTTGCTGGACGTGCCACTCAGCTCATCTGCTCCCACTCCCTGCGCACCGCTGTCGAGCAGGTACAGCTGGGCACTCACATTCACACGTCACGTTTACACTCACATTCACACGTCACTTTTACACTCACATTCACACGTCACTTTTACATTGACATTCACACGTCACTTTTACACTCACATTCACACGTCACTTTTACATTCACATTCACACGTCACTTTTACACTCACATTCACACGTCACGTTTACACTCACATTCACACGTCACTTTTACACTCACATTCACACATCACTTTTACACTCACATTCACACGTCACGTTTACACTCACATTCACACGTCACTTTTACACTCACATTCACAATTCACGTTTACACTCACATTCACACTTTTACAATCACATTCACAATTCACGTTTACACTCACATTCACACGTCACTTTTACACTCACATTCATATGTCACGTTTACACTCACATTCACAATTCACGTTTACACTCACATTCACACGTCACTTTTACACTCACATTCATATGTCACGTTTACACTCACATTCACAATTCACGTTTACACTCACATTCACACGTCACGTTTACACTCACATTCACACGTTTACACTCACAGTGTTTGGTTCTCTTCCTAAATCCTGCTAGTACATTAGTACTAGTAAAGGGATACAGCAACCCTGGCACAGAAAATATGCTTATGCTTATGGAAGATATATACTTATGGAAGATATATGCAAGAATTTTTAAAATCCTATAAAAATAATATATTTATACTGTATGTATATGTATACTATATATGTAAAGACATAAGTCCAGGATTACTGATTAATCAAGGTTCTTGATTTAATTGTTGGGGATCTTTGAATTGTTTTTAGCAAGTGGGACTTCTAACAGAAGACTCTGAAACACTTGCACACACACGTAAGCGACTACGACTGCATTTAAAGTTAATCCTCTATACTCAGATGCCTCTGTTGGAGAGCCACTTCCTGCAGAGCCATCGTGAGCTGCGATTGGCTCACCTGGCTCTGAGCGTCATGGCGATGGGTTATGTGTGGCAGGAAGGGGAGGAAGGAACAGTTCAGGTACCACAGGAGGAACAAACACTGCAATCTAGAACCACATCATAGTGAATTGTCTTAAAACAAAGAACATCTCCCATCTTTGTGTGTGTGTGTGTGTGTGTGTGTGTGTGTGTGTGTGTGTGTGTGTGTGTGTGTGTGTGGGTGTGTGTGTGTGTGTGTGTGTGTGTGTGTGTTAATTTATTAGGTTCTCCCAGAGAATCTGGCCATTCCGTACTGGGAGGTGTCTCAGAGGTTGGGTATGCCTCCCATTCTCACCCATGCAGATGGTGTCTTGGCCAACTGGATGAAGAAAGACCCCAAAGGGTTCTCTCTCCCCCATATATGAGTCCATAGCACATGCTCCGATACTTAGAGAATGTTGGAGTTCACAGTTTTGCTCAGGGACATGGGAAACACATTGGGTTGTGAGAGTTGTGATATTTAACATGTCATGTTTTGTTTTTATGCTAAATGTGTCGCCTGGGGTTTCCAGTCCACTTGACATAGAGTAAGTTGACCTTTTACATAAAAATATGAAAACACATGCTATAATTTATGTTGACCACTAGGGGGAGGCATCTAATTGCCGTTGCATTGGCGTGCCCACGTATGCTGTGTAATATTTGTCCAGAACAGTGCATTGCATAAAATTAAAAGTGTATGTAAAAGTGTATCACAGAACTAAGTTTAATTCCAAACACTTTTAATTCCAAACACATGACATGACATCTCCAACAGCTTTGAACAGTGAATACATTGTATCTTCTAAGGAATCTGGAGCTGTTGTTCAGTCTACCTGGTGGAGACAGTGTGAGAGGGTTCTTCCTGGTCACGTTGATGGTGGAGATAGCTGGTGCTCCAGGAGTGAAGGTCCAACATCTTTAAAAGAACAAGAACTCGATCACACACACACACACACACACACACACACACACACACACACACACACACACACACACACACACACACACACACACACACACACACACACAGGAGTGGGCGGCAACAGGCCTGCCTTGTTCAAGCTTCCACATCTGATCCGCTGCTCTCTGAATGCTCATTATTCACTGGTGCCCTAAAGTTCAGGGAACTCCACACACAGGAGATTTTCATATTGCAGGTCATCCCTGATGTGATCAGCGGTGTTCGCTATGGTGATGTAGCCATGGTGACCAGAGCTCTTGATGTCATCAGTCAGGCCATAGATAGCATGAAGGAGGCTCTCAAACTAATGCACGGTAATCCACCGAACATGTAACACACCAATAACAACATTGAACACTGAAGTATATCATAAAACCATTTAAAGAAATGCATGGGTGATATTATGATGAGATATGGTACTACTTTATTACAGATCACGTGGATCCCTCTGTTTTCTATGGTACCCTGAGGATCTTCCTCTCAGGGTACGTTACTGACACTATTAACTGATTTTGTATGATATCTCAGTGAGTTTGCGTTTGTATGGTGTAAATAAGATGTGTGGAATGCTATATAAAAACTTTAAAATAGCTATTTTTAATTAACGTGACTTATTAAATCAGTTGTTATTTATGATTAAGCTCAAGAGGCATTCGGTTTTATTTCTTGCTCCTTTGTTTCAGATTTGAAGCTGACTGATTAAAGAGACAATATTTTGATTTGTGCTGGGCAGGATATTTATTTAATATCAGGAAGCGCTTGTTGCTATAGTTACTCGTTTCTGAGCCAAGGTCGTTAGCCCACAGGGTGTTGGCAGTGGCAGAGAGCAAGGTCAGCACCCATAATCCTCTCTGCTAATGTATTAGCTTCTCCCTTATTTTATTAGACTGCTATTAATGAAAAAGTGAAACGCAAGTGTTGGAGAAGACACTTTTGTTTGCTGTTAAGCTGGTGACACCTTTTCTGCATAAGTTTCTGTTACATTTTAAAGGGGATAGATTATGGGGAAATCACCTTTTCAGAACTTATACATTTTGGTATCTGGCGTGCCTTGTGAGCTGAAATAGTTTGCAAAGTTTGTAGTCTGTCGGTTTCTTGTGGGCTGCCAGAAAAGGGCTAAAAGAAGCCGTACAGAACTGACTTCCGTATACGCATCACTAAGGCAGTCATTAAAATTATACTGCCCCCATCCCTACCCACGGCTTGAGAGGTACATTTTGTGAAGGTGGCTCTTTGTTTATGTGAAATCCCAGGAAGTTCTCTGTAAACAGCACAGGAAGTGTTGTATAAACAGCCCAGGAAGTGCTCAGTAAACAGCACAGGAATTGCTCTGTTAACAGCCCAGGAAGTGTTGTGTAAACAGCCCAGGAAGTGCTCTGTAAACAGCACAGGAAGTGATGTGTAAACAGCCCTGAAAGTGCTCTGTTAACAGCCTAGGAAATGCTGTATAAACAGCCTAGGAAGTGCTGTGTAAACAGCACAGGAAGTGCTCTGTAAACAGCCAAGTAAGTGCTGGATAAACATCCTAGGAAGTGCTGTATAAACAGCCCAGGAAGTGCTGTGTAAACAGCACAGGAAGTGCTCTGTAAACAGCCAAGTAAGTGCTGGATAAACATCCTAGGAAGTGCTGTATAAACAGCCCAGGAAGTGCTCAGTAAACAGCACAGGAATTGCTCTGTTAACAGCCCAGGAAGTGTTGTGTAAACAGCCCAGGAAGTGCTCTGTAAACAGCACAGGAAGTGATGTGAAAACAGCCCTGAAAGTGCTCTGTTAACAGCCTAGGAAATGCTGTATAAACAGCCTAGGAAGTGCTGTGTAAACAGCACAGGAAGTGCTCTGTAAACAGCCAAGTAAGTGCTGGATAAACATCCTAGGAAGTGCTGTATAAACAGCCCAGGAAGTGCTGTGTAAACAGCACAGGAAGTGCTCTGTAAACAGCCAAGTAAGTGCTGGATAAACATCCTAGGAAGTGCTGTATAAACAGCCCAGGAAGTGCTCTGTAAACAGCCCAGGAAGTGCTGTATAAACAGCCCAGGAAGTGCTCTGTAAACAGAACAAAGCTTTATATCTACCCCCTGCCTATCACAAGACAGAAGAGTTGATTTTTTGATAACTGAAACTACATTGAAAACTTTGTGTCTGTTTTTACAACCTGGATCAGCACAAAACAGACTGGCAATGAAACATTTACTAGAAAAGGAATCAATACCAACTTTCATTAGCAACAACTGCAGATGAGGGAAACGTTTGTTAAGTGTTTAAAATAATTATGCTATTGTTTTGGCGCCACATCACTTGCTAATGCTAGCAGGTGAGGTAGCTAGCTAGCTAGCTAATATATTAGATGCAATATATGTAGTTTTCTCATTTTCTATCCAGCACGTGAATAACAAAATTGATGTTACTGTTGTTTCCCACTTAAGTAAACAGGGGTTAGCAACGATAGCATGTTGGGGAAAATGAGCTGTACGTCGCTTTGCATTGTGTAGATACAGTATGTATGTCAGGATCTGTGCAGCTGTAGGCACGAGCAAAGTACTGACGTCAGAGACAACGTAAAGTCTGACTCTGGTTCACATATGAACGATATCCAACAGTCATGTTTCTGCCAGGGTTCACACCCAACAGTTACGACAGTAGTGCGAGGCCAAACCTGTGAACTGCTGAAGACCAATGGCTTGTTATTATTTAAAGGAACAGCTGCTTTGAGCGGAGCTGTTATGACAGGTGAGATGGTGAGATGTGCTGATTGATCCTTGTGGTATTTTGAACAAAGTATGATAGACGGGTCATTAAGACTCCAGGGTTAACAGTGTTAACTGTAAAGTAATAGTCAGTGAATGTCTACGATCCATTGTGTGCATGTTTATGCAATTACGTGTGTGTGTGTGTGTGTGTGTGTGTGTGTGTGTGTGTGTGTGTGTGTGTGTGTGTGTGTGTGTGTGTGTGTGTATGTGTGTGTGCGTGCCCATCCACACGCCTACTCTTGTACACCTGCATTGCAAACGTGTCAGATGGAAGGACAACCCAGCGATGGCGGAAGGCCTGGTGTACCAGGGCGTCCGAGCTGAGCCAATGGAGTTCTCTGGGGGAAGTGCAGCACAAAGCAGCCTGCTCCACTGTTTCGACCAGCTCCTGGGGGTCACACACGAGGGCAAGAATGGTACGTCCTGGGGGTCACACACAAGGACAAGAGTGGTGGTATGTCCTGGGGGTCAGACACGAGGACAAGAGTGGTGGTATGTCCTGGGGGTCAGACACGAGGACAAGAGTGGTACGTCCTGGGGGTCAGACACGAGGACAAGATTGGTACGTCCTGGGGGTCAGACACGAGGACAAGAGTGGTATGTCCTGGGGGTCACACACGAGGACAAGAGTGGTACGTCCTGGGGGTCAGACACAAGGGCAAGAGTGGTACGTTCTGGGGGCCACACACGAGGACAAGATTGGTACGTTCTGGGGGTCAGACACGAGGACAAGAGTGGTACGTCCTGGGGGTCACACACGAGGACAAGAGTGGTACGTCCTGGGGGTCACACACGAGGGCAAGAGTGGTACGTCCTGGGGGTGAGACACAAGGACAAGAATGGTACGTCATGGGGGTCACACACGAGGACAAGAGTGGTAAGACGACATGGGTGACCTGCTCGCCTGACATCCACAACTGCTTCTGGTGCTGCAGCTGTTGTAGGGTCACACGGCGACACAACAAAAAATCCCGCAGTTAAGACGAGCAGTATAATCACACTCAAGCAGCGTTGAGTCACACTGACTGGATGTAAAGAACACGCTGAACGCTCCTCATGCTGTTTAACACATGTAGTTCAAGGAACAACAAAAAAAACATTTCCAATACAAACTGCTGTGACCCAGCAATGCCAGCATCTGTCACACAGCTGCAAGTCTCAGAAAGCATCCAATCAGGCGATTCCCTTAACTACTACGACTTTCCACATGTTAATTGAGGCTTAACTGAAGTAGCACATGTTTGAACTGTGACGAAAGATTAGAAAAAGGAGCGTCTTTAACAACATGGAGTATGGAATCTAGGCAGTTTTAGACCATCTTTATCTGGTTCCTTGAATATAACGCAAATGGTATTGTTCACAATATACCCAGCCCATATGGATGTTGACTCAAATAGCACTGTACTGTGCAACAGTGTCCATTAGCATGGATGCTTCATGCTATCTTATTCGACTGTAATATAAGTAAGTCAGTTGAGTGCAGACATGCAGGAAAGTCAATTCTTCGGTATTCTGTGCTACATTCTGTGGTTGTTCTCTGCCCACTCAGGTGCCTTCCTCATCCGCATGAGAGACTACATGCCCCCCTCTCACAAGCGCTTCATCGAGGACGTCTCCCGCGCGCCCTCCCTGCGGGCCTTCGTGCGCGGGGAGGCGGACGAATCCCTGGTTGAGGCGTACGCCCGCTGCGTGGCCCGGCTGGTGGACCTGCGGAGCTACCACATCAACGTGGTGTCGCGTTTCATCAGCGTGCCGGCATCCCGCGCCAAGAGCCTCCGCGCAGATTGCAGGGGGTCGACGGAGGGCGAGGGGGCGCTGGTGAGGGCGCCTCTCGCTCTGGAGGAGCGCGGGACCGGCGGCTCGGGGATCATGAGCTTCCTGAAGGCGGTGCGTGACCGGACCGGCGACGCTGTGGTCACGCTGGGCACGACGGATTAGCAGATCTCGTAGGGCACATAAGGCGTTAATGCGCAGGAAATGACTTCATAGATCGTCAGTCTGAAATGTCAGCCAGCTTCACACAACTGACACTATGTGCACTTATCGCAGACCCCAATAAATGCCCTTGACTCCTGTGTTCATAGCCAGTTTTTAGGACACGCAAAAACGTCTGTTTCCATTTGGTGGCGTGTGCTGCACAGAGCAATCCACACTCGTTTATATCAAAGCAGAATATTGATAGCTCTGGTTTCTCACAATTGGCATGTGAAAACTGGCAAAATAATACAAGCCTGGCACTTTTTTTTAGCTAATTTCATACAGTAAATTGTTATGATTCAAATACACAGTGTAGTTAACCCATTGATTATTATTGGTGCTTGTAGTTTAAACGAAAACTGGTGTTATAGACATGGTTTGTGTTCAAAATGCCACGATTGTTGTCCAAGCCATAATTTGAACCATTGACATTAGTTTCCATTATATGAAACCACTAATCTTTTCATTTAAACTTCATTCAAATTCCAAATCTGTTTTCCCCTGACTCAGTGTGGGTATTCTGTTTGAAACCACAAGCATTGGTTCAGGGACCGCTCAGATTGGAAGGCCTTTATATCTGTCCCCTTATTTTTAGCTGTATTGAAAAAAGCATCACCACTAAACACTGTGACCATTTGTTGCCAGTAAAGATGTATCTCCTATAGATAACAGAAGACGGAACATAGGCTGGTGGATTTCTTTATAAACTAAATCTCACTGTAGAGTTAGCTTTCAAAACGCACAAATGTATTAAATTCTCATACTTTGCATTATCATCAGACTGAAACATCTATCATTGTGAAGCTGATATTTTCACTTGAATTACAACCACAAAAGCCTGACAGGATGGTAAAGGTAATGCATTTAAAATCAGTTCCCATCTGTTTAAACAATCAGAGCTCCACACTGAGGCTGGGTCACTCTCGCAATACTTAGTGGCTGTACCTCTGCAATACCACTAGTGTCCACTAGGGACTGCTAAAGCTTGTTTTATAGTGTGTTCCAGGTGGCAATAAAAGAAACACACGTGATGCCCTTTAACCCCAGCAGACCTATGTCCAGGACCCACTGGTGATGCAGTGGCTGTCCTGCTCAGCGGCGCGGGGGTGATGGGGGTGCAGTCAGGATGATGAGCCCCGCCCCCGGGTCTGGACGCCGTGTGCCACCCACCGAGGTTCGACTGGGGGACTCTCACGGGCAATTTACACGCTCGCCCATAACGCTCGCCTGGCGCCCGAGAGGACGGGCTGTGGAAAGCGATACGATGTTGAGAAATGGGCTGGCCGGGTGGGTGTTGGCTCCCGCCGGGCGAGAGTTACAGTTTCCTACACCGCGGAGCCCCGAAGATGGATTAGGAGCCTAACACAAAGGAGGAGCCGGTTACGCCCTCCTGCATGCGCTCATCAATCCTGCGGACGTCGTTGGAACAGGAATAAAGAGAAATGGCTTAAAAAAAGACAAAAAAAAAAAAACCCGTCGGAGCCCTGTTACCCCAGCGAGAGAGAGAGAGAGTGTTGCACGTGACTCTTGTTCTACCACCGAAGGATGACCTTTGGGTTACGATGCTTTTGGAAGGCCAGGCCTGGTGGAGATACCTCGGGGCCGTGCCCTGATGGGGGAAGGCCAGAGTAGTCGAGCTGCTGATTTGCGGATGAGCTCAGGAAACAGAAGATGAGATAGAGCCCAGGACTGGCCATGTACTGCATGTGCATATAATGGTTATATCAGAACTCCGAAATGAAGGGAGTCTGGGGAACAGCCACTGTGTGCTGTGATATAGGCTAACATCCTGATTTAGGTAGAAGGATTGTGTGGAGGAAAAGACAGTTGCCCTCAGGGAGCTGTTTCAATGGAGCACTTATCTAGGATCAGAACAGCCCTGTGCTGAACCCACACACACACACACACACACACACACACACACACACATGCTTATCCACAGCATGCATACACAGAAACACACACACACACACACATTCCCTGCTGTCCACGGGTCCTACAGTGAGCTGTTTCATCTGCGTATTAGACGGAATGAGGGGGAGAGAGAGATTACGGAGAGGAAGAGTAATTATCAAAATGATACTCATTGTCAAAATCCTAGTGCACACAGTGTTCTCCCACCTCGTCTTCCGGGCCACCGTACAACAGCTCACACACAAGCTCGTCCTCAACACGGGCCGCATGGAAAACAGAGATACGGCCTATGAAGGGACTCACACACACGCAATCATGCAGTCACACGCACACACAAAGCATATATTCTCTGCTGGGGGTTTGGGGCCATAACAGCTATCAGATAAGTGAGGCATGTGTGTTGATCTGTTAGGGAAATTCCTTTCCACAAATCTTCCTAACTCCCCCTTCCCCCACACACACACACACACACACACACACACACACACACACACACACACACACACACACAGGATGGGCCATGGAAAGGACAGAGAGTCAGCCACTGGGATTATCTCATGTGGAGCACACTTAGTCACTTTTTCTTTCACAGTTAAGAGTGATGTCAGAAAAACTACACACACACACACACACACACACACACCCAACACCTGTGAATGCATCTGAGAGGTATGTGTCATGGGCTGAACTGGAGAAGGGGTGGTTAAAGGTGGAGCAGGGGGGAGAGGTGGGGGTGGGGTGGGGTGACACAGAGGTGTTTCAAAGGACAGCCACCCGGTGCACGTATCATTTATCTGATTACTGCCCCCTCATTCACGCCAAAGCAAACATCTCCTTCTCTGCTGCCTCGCACAGATGAGCTACCTAGCAACTCCCAAATATCAGCACTAAGGCTGCTGTGATGCTGTGGCAGGAGGCCCGGGATTGGCGGAGCAGTCCAGTACTGCGGATAGGCTCCCGGGACACGCGTCGGTTTGCCTGGACGTGTGCGGCCAGGTCCGGCAACGTGTGCGATGACGTGACTCCTGTCTGGTGGAATGACGCATTATCTCGTTTCCTAGGAAGCGGATCGGGAAGACGTGCGCACGTGTGCTCGTCACGTCCTCTCGCGCCCCGTGCGGTCGCTTTCGTCCGCCGCTGGGCCGGGTCGGGCTCTCGCGTATTTGTTTAGCGAGCGGGTTCACAGTGAAAGGTTGCCTGGGGAGAATCCCTGAGTGTGGCGGGATATGAAGGCTGAGCCAGCTGACCCGTGGCTGATGAACGGCGGGGGAACAGTGGCGTTGGCGTGACCCGTGGCTTCCCCCAGTCACGGGAGGCACCGGAGCGCCGGGCCCTATTGTTGATAAAGGTTAACGGGCCTCGAGTCACAGGGCAGCGGAGCAAGATACACAGATGCACACACACTCATGCTGACATCAGAGATGAGTCAACATAGAGTTCAGTGAGAACAGGGAAATGTGGCACACACACACACACACACACACACACACACACACACACACACACACACACACACACGCACGTGCACACACACACACACACACACGCACGCATGTGCACACACACACACACACACACACACACAAATGCAAGCTGTAGAACTCTGAAAACCATGTGTATTTAAAACACATTACTGACTCTCCATTGCACGTTAGCCTTCTTTCTTTATTATTTTTGCTTTTTTCCTGTTAAGATTTTGTGTAATGGAACCTGGCAAATCAGATCTACAATACCCCTATCAAAAGCTTCCCATTAAGGTGCATTAAAGCATACACACCCACACACACACACACACACACACACACACACACACACACACACACACACACACACACACACAGAGAGAGAAAGAGGAGGAAAGAAAGAATAATTAATTATGTATAAAGAATACCTTTACCTCTGATACAGGGCAGATTATGCAGTAGGTAAAAAAAAAAGATTATCATTGTGGGCCAAATATTTCTTTCTTTTAGATATCACCCTGAAAGCAATGTTGGGAACAGTGTTGGGAAGGTTGCTTTTGAAATGAATCTCACTACAGATTACAGATGACAGAATACATGCTCGTAAATGTAATTGCTAACATACTTTGTTAGATTACTAAAAGTGGATTACTTCAATGTCGAATATTACAAATGACATTTATGGTCATATATTCTGTAATCTGCAGTGGACTACATTTTGAAAAGTAACCTTCTCAACAGTGTTTTTAATTCTTTACACTGTTAATAACCACCAAAGCCCCATTAGCATTTATTGACATCATTTGACTGACAACTGTTTCCAAGTGTTTCCTGTTGTAACGTGAGTGTTTCCTGTTGTAACGTGACTGTGCCTGCATCATGTACAATGCAGTGTATGCTAGATTGATTAGAATGATAGATCTGTGACCTCATGTGTATTGCATGAAAAGATTTACATAGGAGCCGGTCTCTTAAGAAGCAGCGTGCGTACGCTTTGACACCGAAAGGCAAACAGATCTGCTTAGAACGGTCTGACAAAGACCGTTTCTCCTCCGACACAGTTAAAGGCTGTGGGGGCATGACATCATCGCGTCATGGCTGTCATGTTTAAGATAAGCGTGAGAAAATGTCTGAAAAGGACATTTCACTGATACGCTCTCAAGCATAACTGCGTCATAACGCTTCAACTCTAATCCTCTGAGATGATTCTGCATGGCCTTAAATGGGCCTTCACGCGCCTGCTGAGTGCTCAGGATTTTAATGAGCTTTTAGTACGGCAAAAGTCCCATAATCACTGGCTGCTCTTCACAATTATAAGAAAAATCCAGCTTGCTTGTTAATTTGCTGAGAGTCTTTACCCCAGAGTGGGGTAAGAACATGTCTTTGTCTGCTCGGACTGCTGCCCCTGGATACCAGACCAGCGAACGTCGCGCTGGGTTCCTCTAATCCTCTACTTCACCTGGAAAACGTTCACGCCACTCTCGTGAGAACTCTTGGTCTGAGCGTCAACATGAAGCAGAAGTCCAAACTAACATTTGTGATGGAGGAGTGGCAGATATTACACAGGCTGATGTTATGGTAGAGATACACTGTACTAGCGCAGAGGAAAGAAGATAAAATGATCACTGCTTGGCCATCTGAGAAGATAAGTACCTGGCAGAATAGAACTCATAAATATTAAATGACTTCATGGAATTATGCTCTTGTAATCTATTTAAATAATATTAATAAGAAGTAGAAGAAAAATAGAAGAAGCTTGTATATAGAAGCTTGTATATACCTACCTTCGTTTTTGCATTTTGGTTTGGTTAATTTAACCATATTTAATATGCTTGTTAATTTGCATATACAAGTACTATATAAAACATAAAATAAACAAAAGAATGTATGCAAATAAACATTAATGATACAAAAACAGCAAGATTTTAGGAGTCTTGTTAAAGCAGTAGGTTTGATCTCTAAGCCTCACATTGATTCTAAGGCTCATCATAACAACTTCAAACACATTAAAACAAGATTAAGACCTGTATCTGGTAGCAGATAGCCACGCCCACAACATAAGAGAGTGAAACCCTCAAGACATGAGCCACGCCCACAGCATAAGTGAGTCACACCCTCAACATCTGAGCCACGCCCACAACACATCTTCTGGACTGGGAAAAGAACATAAACCAGTTGAAGAAGCTTGAAATCCTTTAGCATGAGACCACTTGTTGATAACACCAACACTTGTTGCCCAGTACTGTATAATGTGAATTATCATTTTTTCCATGTACGTGATGTAGTGGCATGTTTATAATATGAGTCTTATAAAACTGTTTTTACCCATCGGCTGACACGCAAGCACATATCATGTGTCCTCTCCAAAGAACCCATACTGAGACAATAAATGATTTACAAGACAGTGACACCGTTTGTCCTAATGGAGCATCTTTACTAACTGTTCCCTCCCAGTCAGCTAAAGTGCTGTCTTTAATTTCAAGGGACAGGTAAAAAAGTTAAGTAAAAACTCAAATGTGCCATATAGCAGTTTGAGCATATCGTGTTTTCTCTAACATGGCAACGGGCCCCGATCCACCTCTGATTAATCGTGAGTCACGTCTGTCCAGCTGATTGGAACCAGAGGAGCCAGTCTGGCGGTTGATGGGAGAATTTCCCATAAGTCTCTACACGCTTCGCCACTGCTCACAGTGCATAAGTCAACGTGGGCAAATCAACGCACGTTCCACAGAGATCCAAATCAACTAAAATCTACAAGATTTCTAAATTCTAAAAGACTGCGCAGTACTTCAAACACAAGTGCTCAGTATTCCAGCCATATTCCAAGACATGGGACTGTAGCGTGGAGAGCTGGAGACATGTCGCTCAAAATGAAGAAGGGGCAGGAATAAGCTACATGACATCAGAAATCACGTGAGCAACACTTACAAAGAGGCACTTCAAGCTTTTGATAGACCTGCTTCAAAAACATATGCAGAGAAAAACATATGCGCTATTTCCACATGAAACAGAACCTGGTTGCAAGTCATGGAGTCACCAGGACTGGTGACCACTGTACAGTCCAGCCACTGGCTAATGCTAATTCAGGTCCTTTGCTTTCATCAGGTTCAGATGGAAAAACCAAAGGGATTGTTCCTCTGACCACGATGTTCTGGTTCTGTTTGGCATGTCTGTTTAGCAGAGCCGTGCCCTGTAACACCAGTCCCGTCTGGACCTGCTCCTCCCCACACACTCTCATGTTTTTCGGTGCCATCTGCCAAGGATCACTCTCTCCGATAACACTCCTCCAGCCAGCTAGATCAAGACGTAGTGTCTGGCCAGGCCTGACACTGTGAGCTCCAGGGCTTGGAGTGGGAATCAGATGATGGGTCGATGTTTCTTCCTGTCCCGTACGGTGCCCACCACGGATCACTCTGGGTCGCCCACCTGTGACATACTTGAGCTCGCCCTCTTCCTGGCTAACAGATAGTTCCACCCCAGGCTCCTTTGGCCCTGGGGCTCTTAAAGGGGGTGGTGGGGGGGGGGGGGGGGGGGGTATTGTCTGGTCGTCTCTCCCCAGCACAAGCCCAAGGGAGCAGTTCATCCTCCATGTCCACTGCCTCATACTTTGCTGTTCTCTCACAAATATTGCCTCTTTCTCTCTCTCCAATGGAAAATTCTTCTCCAAGAATAACCCCTGGTTAATGATGGACAGTGAAAAAGTATTACGGCAACAAAAACCATCCTGAAATTCTTGTAGACAATTTAGATATGTGTTTATTTGTTTATCATTTTTGGTATGTTGCTTACCGAGTGTCTACTGACGGTTTACTTTCGGTAATTGTTCCATGGGACTGGCCCACGTTACATTTCTGGACAGCGTGAACTGACCAATCGGGACGTTTCTGGACAGCGTGGCAGGGGTTGTCCTCCACTGTCTAGGCAGAGACACACTTTGGCCTTCAGGCAGACACAGCTGCTCAGACAATGGCACGAACTGCTATCTGTGATGGGTGGAGAAGTCCATCTGTTCGTTCCTATTTCTACTGCCATGCATCTCAGACCTGGTGGAGCGTGAGAAGGTGGAGCTGTATTATTCCACAGATCAGTGTTTCAGTTGCCCCAAAACTGCATTGACTAAAGCATGAAATTAAAAGATAGATTTAGTTTGGAGGGATCCTTTATAACTCAGAGGCAGACACCAAAGAATTATGAGAACGCAAATAATGCCCAAATTCTGCTTGCCCTGACGCTCACGTGTTGAGTTATGAGTTATGTGGGTGAGTGTCGGCTTTATTTAGGAGTTCCAGGAATTCCATTATGGAAATTCATTCCATATGAGACGTAACTTAAAGTGACGCTTCACCTCTGCAGCTCCCACACCTCATTCAGGGTGGTGCTCCACCTGTACTCCACCCTCCAGATGTACACACCTCTGTCCCACCCAAGTCGTGATAAAGTGATGCCCAAGCAAGAGCACACACGCACGCGCGCACACACACACACACACACACACACACACACACACACACACACACACACACACACACACACACACACACACACATACACTGCACTTACAAAAAAGACTGTCACCAACTTTAGTTCCCAGAACTCCAAATGTTTTCAAACTGATGATTTCATTCTCAATATTTCATTAGTGTGCAGGACGATTTTGGCCTGTTAACTCACATTACACTCACATTACGATGTACTTACCAAGAATATTACCTTTACACGCACTTTCATCCTTATGAGGTTGTGACTTGAAGGACATTTCTTGCCCATTTGGAAAACTCATCACATCTTTCCCTGTTAAATCAGTTACTGGAGTCACACAGGCCAGTAAATGTGCAAGGAAACGCCTGTTTCAGGGTATGAGGTATTTCAGTGTCCTTAGAGAAACACAAAGGATGAGTACATACTAGGGAAGTGTTTTAGACCAGGTGACTCATTGCGGTCATACCTTAACGCGGAAGTCCAATACGCTGCGTTAAGGCACAAGTGGTTTACCCGTAGATGCAGCAGGCAGTGACAACATAGACCGCCATAGTAAGTTTATAATGTTACAGTGTTACAATGTTACAGTGTTACATTTGGCTACCAAGGTGAGGGTTGCACTAATGCTACGAAGATGTCACTTTTTTCTTTTTTTACCTGCTTGGAAATTCAGGTAAGTTCAGATGTCTTAATTACAGCTGACTGGGGAAAATGACGTGTTTGTAATCGCTCAAAGGTTATCACTTATTCCCTCATGCACAGAATTGTGAACTTTTTTGGTGGAGTTTTTCTCAGGGTCTTAGCACCGAAATTACACTTCATGGTTTTTGGACATGTTCCTGTCATTTTAATGTTCTGTATCAGCCGCAAAAGATAAATGAGGGGTGATGACATCGACAAACGTCAGACATCAAAGTGAACAGCCAGAGTTTGAGCGGACGTCGGCGTGAAGCTGCACCAACGTGAACGGCGTGATGGGGCAAAGGCACAACGGGTCGGAAAAGCAGCTGGAATGAATCACAGGGAATCTTGGAACGATGATGAATTTTGAACATCAGGCCAATGACACAAGATCACTCAGGAGCCAAGACAGCGATGTCCACAGGGCTGCTGGAACAGTGTGTGTGTGTGTGTGTGTGTGTGTGTGTGTGTGTGTGTGTGTGTGTGTGTGTGTGTGTGTGTGTGTGTGTGTGAGAGTGTGAGTGTGAGTGTGAGTGTGAGTGTGAGTGTGTGTGTGTGTGTGTGTGTGTGTGTGTGTGTGTGTGTGAGTGTGTGTGTGTGTGTGTGTGAGTGTGTGTGTGTGTGTGTGTGTGTGTGTGTGTGTGTGTGTGTGTGTGTGTGTGTGTGTGTGTGGACATTTGCAGTGGCTTCACAAGTGCACAAGTGGAGGTTTATCAAAGCCGACCTCTCTAATCAGTGTCTATTATGAGGTGCACAACCTTACACTGACCACGGCATTTGTCACAAACAGCATTGTTGGAGCAACTCTGAATTCCCTTCCAACACAAGGCACACCAGTACTCTAATTAAGCGGTTTATAAAAATGGGGTAATCATGTCACATACATTTTGAGTCAAAAGCTGATTTTGGGATGTTATTTATGTAGGACAAGCATTTCTGGGGAGCAAGCACATTTGCCAGAAAAATATCCTGAATTAGTCATCAGCACAATACCATGACTGCCTGTCATGAATCTCAGTGACAATAGTGTCCTAAAAGGTAGCTGCACTCTTCCCAGCAAACGTATGAGCTTTTCCTGTAGATCTGGTGGCTGATTGGGTCCTATTAAACCTGTTTTAGTGGAGTATAAACCCATGTAAGGGAGTGTGTCAGTAGTGAGAGAGGGAAGCAGCCTGATCATGGAGGCCTGGGGCTGTTTTCCCTGGGAAGGCAACAGGAAACTGGCCCTTCTTGTACACACACACACACACACACACACACACACACACACACACACACACAAGCATGCACACGCACATACACACGCATGCATGCACGCACACATGCACACACTCACACATGCATACGCAAACATAAACACACACTCACACACATACACACACACACACACACAAATACACAATCAGACAGAATACATACACAGAATGTTATACATATATACACACATAACATACACACGCTGACACACAAACGCACACACAAGTTCACACACACACACATGTTCACACACACACACACACACACACACACACACACACACACACACACACACACACACACACACACACTCCTACTGGGAGGTGCAGTCAGCAGCACACAGTGAGGTATTGTTACCAGCATTTTCTCCACAATCTGGCCTTTATTAGGAAGACTAATGGCGACCCTGCAAATCAGGTAGATCTGAACCAGCCCTACTGAGACAGGGCTGGAGGAAACGGCCCCTGCTAAAAATAGCCCCACCCGCAGAGGCCCGTGCCAGGGACGGCCGCCCACGCCTGGGCCCCAGCACCTGGGCCCCACCGCCTCTCCGCCCCGCGGGCCCGCCCGCACGACCGGGTCGGGTCAGGCCACGGCCGGACAGGTAGCTCCACGCCGAGGGGCTGCGAGCACTCTCTCTTCTTTCTCCGTCCCCGACGGAGACATGTCTCACGGAGAGGTAGCACGAGACACCTCAGCATGCCGTCCACAGCAAGAAGACACAGGACCGGCACGGCGTGTCTCAGTGATCACTCAAGAGACGCCAGTAAAGCAGCCACGAAGATCACACACCACAGTCGTTGCTGCCTTCCTATTTATAGCGCTTCGGTTAATTAAATTTAGCTCGGAGGGGAACAGACATTCTTGAGACCGGTCCAAGAGCAAGGAAGACGATAGGGAGACAATCGAATCTCAGGGCAACAAACAACATGCGTGATGTAAACAAAAACAGCGTCCAGATGGACGTCGTCCTGAAAGAGAGCAGACGCTTCAGAAAGTGCCGTGATAAATGTAGCGTCACACCAAGCGATCTTGGGAGCAGAAGTGGCAAACATTAAACACATGGTTTACAAACGCGAGTGTCGGCCTCTGATCTGAGACAAACCCCGTCCGCAGAAGTCGGGAGGCTTTGTTGAACTTTTGTGAACCGGGGCCTTTGTTTATGGCGATGGGTATGTGCTACCTTGCCTCTGATTGGCTGGTAGTAGTCCAGAAGGCACTTTGCGGCACATAATGGTGTCTTGCCACTGGGACCTTGAGCCCACTCTAACTCATGGGGGTTACAGGGAGGGCAGTTCCCTCTAGTCTCAAAAGGAGGGGCGGAGCCTCGACTTCCAACACCCTCGTTACCACGGTGGCGCACCCGTTAGCCGTCCGAAGGGTCGCGCGAAAGGAGCCGTTCGCTTAGCGTGACGCCGCTGGACAGTTGGAGGACATTTGGCGGCCGGTTCCCCCATTTCACGACCGCTTGCTTTTCATTGGTCGCATCTCTGGGAACAGGCTTCAACAAAACATGGAGGTGGGGCTGTGGGGAGTGTAAATAAAAGAGCCTGACTCGTATTTCTCTCGCAGATTGTGTCGCATCCCTCCCTGGAGCTGTTCACACACCTACACCGCCGAGCGCTTCCCTTTCCGCAGGACAGGGTGGAAGTCAGACATCCCCCCGTTGCGAGCCGACCACATCCACTTTCATGCTGTGAGGGGCTTGCTGGTGCCTCCGTTTGTGTGTGTGTGTGTGTGTGTTGGAGGAGATGAGAGGAGGTGTGGAGAAGCGTTGGCCTGGCCTGGCCTTGCTCCCGTTCCCAAATTACTCATTACACTTCTGTCGGAAGCCATGTTGGGCCAAGATAAAGAAAGACTTTCTACTTTCCTGTGTGTACCCAAGAAGAGTGTGAATAGGAGAGAGAGAGAGAGAGAGAGAGAGAGAGAGAGAGAGAGAGTATGGGGGGAGGGGGGAGTATGTTAGCTGTGTGTTTTAAGACTCACCTGCGGAAAAGAGGAACAAAGGTTGTCTATTGTTTTCGCAGAAATACTGACCTGTTGTTGAGTCCCACCCTGGGCAGGGAGCTGCTGGAGGTTCATAATGCCTTCATTCACAGCTCCTCTTCCTCTTCCTCTTCCTCACAGAACCTGACGAGCCAGTGGTTTACAGTCCTCAGTACGTCTGCAAATGGGCTTACGTGAACACTCGGGGATTTTTACCCCGACATTCCGGGGGATTTTACGTGCACTTGTATTTATAGTCTTGGAATGTGTACGGTGTGCTGTTGATGGCCATGCATGAGCACCTCTTCAAGTCCGAACAAAGGGGTGATTAATGTTAGTGTGTGAAGTGTGTGAAGTATCATGTTTTGTATGTCGGAGTGATGTGTGTTTCCTTGGTTTGGCCTAATCGTGCTGTGGGTTTCAGGATCACAGACGGAGAAGAGGTTTCATATTTATTTATTTATTCTATTCTAAGTTTTTTAACTTAAAAACTATTTAACTTAAAATAGTTTAAATAGTCCTTCAGCTCACGAAGACGCTGAGAGTGAGTGAGAGGGATGAGGGCGTTATTTTCACGCACACCCGAACGCCCGTTCTGAGGGAATCCCGTCAGTCTGGGAAGCTCCGTTCAGCGTGTGGGTGAGTGTGGGCGCGTTGACACTGTCTCCCCTGACCACCGCCGCACAAGACCGTCGTTTTCACCACCCCGTAAACAGGAGGGCTAAATATACTGATTGCATTTCCAGCGGGGCAGGACCAGCTGTGGACCGAGGGGGGAGATCCGAGGAGCCCCGAGCCGACAGGGCCTCCGCTATGAGGAGGTGAAGAGAGAGGAGCTTTCACAAATGAGGAACCCGTTTACAGAGGCGTGAAGAACGGAGGCGCGAAGGCAGTGAGAACGGATGCACCGGAAACACGGCAGGATTTCTGGTTTTAAAGCGAGGGTTTAATCAATGACCTGTTTAGCAGAGGCGAGAACGTTTTATGAGAGAAATGCACCTGGCTTTTATGGGTAAGACTTAAGGTTCAGTATAGATAACAACCCAACTCCAGACATTTGTTATTCCTTCTACACTTTATTACCAAAGGATAATTCAACCACAATAACAAAATAACAACACAGTTCGTTTAAACTGGACAGATTGCAACAATCGATGGAAACTTCCTAAGATGGGGAAAAACGTCATTAACAGATACTTTGAAACTTCTTGTGATTGTTAAATTATCACAAACGAGTAGGAAATGTGGCTAAATGTGCAGTTGGGTTACTGGGAAGCACGTTACTCATCAGCAGAAGCAATCAGCATGCAAGAACCTCGTCTTCTGTAACGACGCGCGTGAGCGAGGAGAGGCACTCGGAGGAAGAGACAGAGAAAACAACATGGCCGCACAACCTGCACAGGAAATGAGGTCAAGTTTAGCAGGACGCACAGTGGCTTCCTGGGAAAACTGCGGGTGATTAGCACTGATGACTTGGTCACACACACACACACACACACACACACACACACACACACACACACACACACACACACACACACACACACACACACACTTCATACTGCCTAGCCCAGGTGTTCAGTGAGCCATTTCCTCACAATTGTCTTCGCCAGCTAAATATTAACTGCTTGATTTCGTTATCCAAATACTGCAGTGAATAATTTTGGGCTCCAGTGAAAACGTCCCAAACCTGTAGGCTCACTCCATGAGTTTAGACCTGCTAAACAGCTCCTTGAATCACATGTCTACCCAACCAAAAAACACCGGCATCTTTGGCCCAATCAGACCATGTGATGCTTATCAATGTCAGACAGATGTTTTTAAACCAAAATGAGTAACATGCATCATCTACAAAGTGTTTTTTTTATCTGTTGTATATATACTTAATGGTCATTCTTTTATAGAAACCTGCTCTTTCTCAACTGGAGCTGCTCTGGATGGAAATAAAACATGACATCAGAGTGCAGCATTAAATCTAGTGAGCAGGTTTTCCATGGATCGGTTTCAGTGTGATTTCACATTAGAAAACTCAGAAAACTGAGAAATCGGAGTGACTTCACAGTTGGGTCTGATGGGCTGATGGAGTAAGGGGGAATGTTTTATTCCAACACGATGGGTCCACGCTGGGCAGACGTTTGGACCTGGGCATTGTAGCTGACCAAGTTAGTCTAACATTCAGCAGGGCAGTGCACAAAGCCACAGTGGTAGTATCGTCTCAGATTGGTTCCGAGATCATGATACCGACTCTTCCTTGTGTCCTTGGTTAATCCAGGACGTCTCTGAAATGGTCTGCTACAACTATATTCTGTATTTCAGAGCATGTCAGTACCTTGCTCTAGGTTATGGCGACTGCAAGAAGCTATCCTGTCTGTACCGGCCAAGATTCCTGCATAACAATTTCAATACCTAGTTGAATTTATGCCACGATAGTAGTCTTGAGGGAGTATATAATAAAGTGGCCATTCAGTGTGTATTAAATGTAATAATAATAATAATAATAATAATAATAATAATATAATAATAAACTTTATTGTAACGTGGCACGAGCCACGGAGCGAGGAGACGGACACAATCGCTGAGATGAGCGAGATTTATTACGGGGAATACCATAAGCAGAGTCAAAAACACAGGCATGGGTCATAACAGGCAGGCAGTCCAGACATGAAATACGAACAGACATACTCGGACAGATAAACCAACACGACGGGGAAACACGGAACAGGCAGGAATACTTGCTGCGGAAACAATACTCACAAAGAACAGGATAGAACAAAGCACAAGACACTAAGTAGACAAACAAACTGGATAGACAAAATCACGGATGACACGACTGGGGAATGACGGGACTTATATACATAGAAACTAACTAGGGACAGGTGATGACAATGACACTGGGGCGTGGCAACAAACAAGGAAACACGAAGACAACGAGCAGGGCGGGACAAACAGGCAGGGAACACGGACATGAGGGAACCCAGAGTGACAGCTACGAGAGGGGGCGTTGCCCTACGTGACATTTATTTATATAGCACCTTTCACAGATATAGTATCACAAAGTGCTTTACATACATGAAAACAATAAAAATACAAAATGAGTAATAAAAATTAATTAAAAGCCTGTCTGAATAAAAACGTTTTAAGATGCTTCTTAAAGAGATCAGTAGAGTCTGAGCAGCGCAAGGATAATGGGAGGGCGTTCCAGAGCCTCGGGGCCAGCACCTGAAATGATCGGTCCCCCCGGGTTTTAAAATGGGTACGCGGAACCACCAACAGCATTTTAGTTGACGACCTCAAACACCTGGATGGGCAAAGAGGATTCAAAAGGTCCCGAATATATTTGGGAGCCTGACCATGGAGTGCTTATAAGTTAAAACCAAAATTTTAAAATGACTCCTCAAATGCACAGGGAGCCAGTGTAGGGAGGCCAGAACTGGAGTTATATGTGCTCTTCTGTGTGTCTTAGTTATCAGCCTCGCAGCAGCATTTTGTACAGACTGTAACCATGTCAAACAGGATTTGTTAACACAACTAAAAAGACTGTTACAATAATCCAAACGGGATGAGATAAGAGCATGAACAATCATCTCAAGTTCCTTCAGAGACACAACAGATCTCAACTTAGAAATATTTCTTAAATGATAAAAACAGTTTTTTACTAGTGTTTTACAGTGACTGTCAAAAGATAAAGAACTGTCAAAAACAACCCCTAGATTTCTAAGACTATTTTTAACTGAAGAAGTAAAAAATGTCAGGTGCTGCCTAATTCCTGGAATTTTATCATCCGGCGCAAGAATAAGAGTCTCCGTCTTATTTGCATTTAACTGTAGGTAATTATTGTTTAGCCACATTTTGATTTCTGACAGGCAGCTACTAAGTTCAGACAGTTTGTAAAACTCTGAAGCTTTAAAAGAGCAGTACAACTGGATGTCATCAGCATAGAGATGATAAGACACATTATTGTAACGTTTTAAAATATTCCCTAATGGGTATAAATACAATAAGAAAAGGATTGGGCCCAAAACTGAGCCTTGGGGCACCCCACATGAGAGTTTTGCCTCATCAGAATAAGCATGATTCATAAAAACTGTATGTAAAAAATGTATAACAACATACATAACAACACATGGCAAAGAGTCCGTTTTCGTGGACGTCCTACAGGAGAACATAACCGGCAGGCTTCAGCTGAGCTGTGGGTGTGGCCAGTCTGAAGCACTCTGCCATGACACTCTCCATTTAAACAATGGAGATTAAGGAAACTCTTCTGAGCATATTTTATACGTTCTGTTCCTCAGTTGCTGTAGGAATGTCCCAGGCGAGGCGCGTGGTTCAGTCAGGCTCCTTTACACTCTGCCTTCTCACATCCTAGAAGTTGCAGGTAAATGGCAGGTGTGGAGAGACTCAGTTAGGGAGCGTGGTGAAATTCTATGGCTGGAAACAAGAAATCAAAAACAGATTCAGATACTTTTACTCTGTATACCAGCGGTCCCCAACGTTTTTTGCGCTACTGACCGGTTACATGTCAGACAATATTTTCACGGACCGGCCTTTAAAGTGTGGGGGGTAAATACGACGAATAAAATGATACAACTGGCATAAAACAAATATAAATAAAACTCAGAGCGGAATGTCATTGGGAAAGAATCCCAATTACAAAATATATATTTCAAAATAAAACATCACTCAGACTCTGATCGTCGATAAAAATAAATAAATAAATAAATATATACATATTAAAAAAAAGTTTTTTCTGTGCGGCCCGGTACCAAATAACCCACGGACCGGTACCGGTCCACGGCCTGGTGCTTGGTGACCCCTGCTGAACACTATTAATAACAACAAATGGCAGGGGTATCAGGAAATGAAACATTCATATAAAGCCCTGCCTAATTATTGTAACCACAGTGCCAAGAAGCATATCTGACTTTCAAAACTAATAACGCATTTTGTATAATTGAAACATTAGAACATTTTCTTTTCTTTTTTGGATGTCCATCAAGAAAGACTGTGTGTGTGTGTGTGTGTGTGTGTGTGTGTGTGTGTGTGTGTGTGTGTGTGTGTGTGTGTGTGTGTGTGTGTGTGTGTGAGATACAAAGTTGGCACAAAGTAATGCTTTTGTGCAAGTTGTGCAAACGTGTGTCGTACACAGGAAAATGTCAACACGCACTCTAGGAACAGTGGTCCTGTTCAAGAAGAACACTGCATTTGGACACAGACCAGTTACTAGCAAAAATTGCAACACTGGCTCCAGGCAGAAACACACAGCATGCTGTTCAGGACAAACGGGATTCCAGCCAAATCCTCTCACTGGAGGAGTTCCAGCTCAAACCACTGGGGCACCTGCAGCAGAGAGCTGTGTTCTAAACTGTGTCCCAGCTTAGCTAAGAAGGACTTTGAATAAAATGACTGTGGCACATTTTTTCAAAGACTAGCAAATCTATGCTGACAATTCTGTTTCAGACGGCTGGATGTACCAGTGCTTAACACATGCTGAACCGGACGAAGTTTGCAGCCCCAAGTGCAAATCTGCGCCCACGGACATAAGCCTCCACCAATCACACGGAGAAGGTCTATATTTAGACTGTATTTACTGAGTGTGTTTCTGAATCCTTGACTCCCTTCACCAGCACCGGGCATCTGCTGTTTGTGATTGTCGGCCTGGGTTTATAGAATATTTTCCTCTACTGGACATACTTGAGGGGTTTGTCAGTTCTCACTCTGAGACGCGTTATGTGAACTGCTAACTTTGGGTTGTTGATGTTTGTTGGGGTTTGTTTGCTGCAGATGTAACTACATGAGACGTGAGATGGAAAAAAAATAATTCCAGTCACAATCTCTGTGGCGAGACTAAACACGAGTGCTCCACGTGGACCCTCGTGCAGAATTTCTACCTGTGTGCTGGGACAGGAGTGGACGACCAGTCCAGCCATCCAGCTGAGCTCCAGGGATCAAGGGCTGACTGAAACCCACCTGCTCCACCTGAATTATACAACACTAAGAATGATCTTCCCACACAACCTGTTAAGACCATGTACAATGTTAAGACCATATTAAGACCATGTACAATGTTAAGACTATAATAAGACCATGTACAATGTTAAGACCATGTTAAGATCATGTTAAGACCATATTAAGACCATGTACAATGTTAAGACCATGTTAAGACCATATTAAGACCATGTACAATGTTAAGACCATATGAAGACCATGTTAAGTCCATGTACAATGTTACGACCACATTAAGACCATGTACAATGTTAAGACTATAATAAGACCATGTACAATGTTAAGACCATGTTAAGAGCATGTTAAGACCATATTAAGACTATGAACAATATTAAGACCATGTTAAGACCATATTAAGACCATGTACAATGTTAAGACCATATGAAGACCATGTTAAGTCCATGTACAATGTTACGACCACATTAAGACCATGTACAATGTTAAGACTATAATAAGACCATGTACAATGTTAAGACCATGTTAAGAGCATGTTAAGACCATATTAAGACTATGAACAATGTTAAGACCATGTTAAGACCATATTAAGACCATGTACAATGTTAAGACCATTTTAAGATCATGTTAAGACCATATTAAGACCATGTACAATGTTAAGACCATGTTAAGACCATATTAAGACCATGTACAATGTTAAGACCATGCGAAGACCATGTTAAGTCCATGTACAATGTTACGACCACATTAAGACCATGTACAATGTTAAGACCATGTTAAGATCATGTGTAATGTTAAGACCACATTAAGATCATGTTAAGACCATGGGAAATGTTAAGAACATGGTAAGATCACGTGCAATGTGTAAATGAAATAGAACTGCAGCCAATGTAAAGTTATGAAAAGCAAAAGACAATAGAATAGACATAGACAATTAAAAACTAAATAAAATAAGCAGGCTTCTTTACTTTAGTACAAAAAGGAAATTGTAAAATCATATAAGACATGAAAGTAACATATGACACAAGAACAGAAATTTCGTACAGTCTACAGTTCATAGTGAATGCAGTAATGATGTGCTTTCTAGAACATTCTGTTCAGTTTTAATTACCCAGCTAAACACACAGAATAAATCAGACATCAACCCACACTCACAACATTAGAAACAGCTGCCATCTCGGTCTCTTACTCATATATGTTGACAAAAAACCTCAAACAGTGACATTAGCTGTACAGCTGTATAATACCATATAATTTGTATAACCAGTATAATGTATTCCATATTAAATCAGCATTTGGCAGGATTGTTATTAAAATAGGACTGTGTCGATCACTCTGTAGATAGGAAAAGATGTAATGGCTATTAGGAGCAGTGGGAAATGAATGAATTGCTTTTAAACGTTGCATTTGGGAATTTTTATAGGATCTCTTAGGAATTAGACGCAGGCATTAAAGTCTACAGCAGAGGGATGAAACGCAAACCCCAACACACTCAGAGCCACACCAGCCTTCAGGCTTATTCTGGGGAACAGGGGTCTCACACACACACACACACACACACACACACACACACACACACACACACACACACACACACACACACACTCACACACACACACACACACACACACACACACACACACACACACTCACGCACGCACGTGCAAACGCACATGCATGCACACACACACATTCATGCGCACGTGCACATACATACACACACATACACACACACACACACACACACACACACACACACACACACACACACACACACACACACACACACACACACACACACACACACACACACACACACTCTATCACCACAGCTTGCAATTAGACATATGAAGACTGTGTATACATCATTAGTATGAGTGTTGTTTCAACAGAGACTGAGGCCAGGGTTAATACCCATCCGTAACACTCTCCAGAGCAGCCAGACCTATCAGACTGCACTCATAGCTACACTCTGCCTGGGTCCCAGTAGTGTTTACAAGGTAATAACGTTCACTATGGAAAATCACCCCCCTGCACACACACAAACACACACATACACATAAACACAAACACACACACACACAGTCATCGCCAACTCAGGAATCCGTTTCTTCTCCCTCATCTCGCCTTTTCCACATAAAACATTGGCAGCTTTGGCCAACAGCTCAATATAGGTGCTGCTATAAAAACTGAAGCCATTAAACCTGCCATCCAGCCCACTGTATAGGAAATGAGGATGATATATGCATACAAAACAAGTGTCACAACACAGAGAGGACCGACACCCCCCCTCCACACACACACACACACACACACACACACACACACACACACACACACACACACACACACACACACACACACACACACACACACACACACACTCAACCTGCTCCTGCATTGTCTCAATGCCTCAGGGTCATATTCTCATCAGCACCTCAGAATGAAAGCAGCCATCTTTTATAATTGTGTTTTATTGTGTTTTTGAGTAACTCATTTCATAGTCTGATTTGAAAGCCCTGGCCAGATCAGATGTGGCCGGATGAAACCCGCGGTTCCGTTTTGCTGAAGTGTTGGAGTTTGTTTGGACCGTAGAGCAGATTTCATTCCTCTTGTTGTCTCATTTTTAGAGTCATATCAGATTTATAACCCAGTGCTCAGAATGAGGAGTGTTTCTTATTTTGTTAATTCACAAAACACCGCTGAGAACACATTATATGGGCAGAATATGTTACATATCTTTTATAAACAGAGGAATAGACGTGTGGGCTGTACATATTTCACAAACCCAATGTGGCGTATGGCATTTTCATTGTTATCACAGCAAAATCGAACAGTTTATCTTTTTGCCACTTCCGAACTGTTGAGATTCGAGTCCCCCCACGTGTCATTCATTAGGAGAGTCGAGGAACCAGAACAGAACCAGAACAGAACAGCTCAAGACGAACAAGTGCAGAACTGCAGTGCAGTCGGGTGTAGAGGAGCAGACGCAGCTGACGGAGCAGGTGGAGCAGGTGGAGCAGATGTGTGTGGAGCTTCCTTACAATTTCAAACACACAGGGACTCCAGCAAGGTCTTTATTTGACTTTACAAAGTCACCCAATGTTTCTATTGCGAGGGGTTAAAGGAAGGATGGTCCACCTTAAACGGCTCATTGAGTGACAGCTCACTTTATGGTATAACAATAGTGGTGATGTGAGTATTCTTTATAATCAGCAACCAAAGCGAATATGATCATATTTCTGGGGGAACTTCCAGGCATGGCTCAATCGGAAATCGCATCTGTAAGATTTTATTTCTTTTTGTTCCTGTCCCATCAGAGCAGAATGAAGCGGCTTCCGTGTGCCGAGTCATGATCCTAGGGGATGTCCAACACACCTGCAGCCTGCGTGATGGTGGTGGTGACTCATTAAAGCTCCGGCCGTGTCTGTCTCATGGCGTCTCAGCGCGTGGGCCGGTAGCGCACGCTCACCTAAACAAACACAGTCTCCGGGAAGTCAAGCGTGACTGTGCAGGGCCTGTCACGGAGCAAGGCATTGTGGGAAGGGCCGCGTATCGTTTCTCCACGTCCGGCGAGTGACGACCGGCTCCTTTGACGTCTTTCGTCGTTTCTTACGGGGCCTCACGTGTGACTCACACTGGACAAGTGTAGCGGTCGACGTCACGTCAGCACATGGCTTGCTCTGTGTCTCTGAGGGTTCAGCAGGGACACACATAAAATTCATTTACGAGAACTTTTTTCTGCTTGAGTGTTTTTCTGAGCTGGAATGCTAACAAACGTGCTTACAAATACCAGTGGTCAGTGGATGCTGCGACGTGGGTGTGTGTGACTGTGTGTGTGTGTGTGTGTGTGTGTGTGTGTGTGTGTGTAGTCTCTGCACATGCTTGCTTGACCCAGTGACCTTTTCTAAGGCATGTGGCTGTGAAACACTGCAAAAATCAATGATGCAATGTGGAAAGAGGGTCAAAGTTAGAATTCCAATAGAAATCACCAAATCGGGCTTTCAGAACCATACGCTGCATCCTGCCTTGTTTGAAAAGACAATGAATATGTTTTAAGACACTTCCGAGAATGAGCAGCACCGTCACACAAACGTTTTCATCCGTAACGTGCTGAGTCATCAGACGTGCAGATGAACCAGGACAGGTCTTCTGTGTCTTCTCATTTTCCCGGCAGAACCTGCTTAAATCCAAGCGGCTTCACATCTGCTGCGAGCTGAGAACCGACTCTCCCTGTCCCGTATCTTCCGGATGGACTGGTGTGATCAAAGGGCTCCTTAAAGAGGTAACCGGAGGCCCGGCGAGAACATCACAAGCGCCGAGACTCCCACGCAGCTTTCAACGCGGGCTGGATGGCGAGCCCAGCATGTGTCTGGTGTGCCTACGAGGTGCGGGAGGTGAGCTGTCATCCGCTGTCTTCACATGGGCAGGCAGCAGTCACCTCCAGAGGTGCAGCCGTCCACCAGGGGCGGGGGGGCAACAGGTGTGGCCACTCAGTGTGAGTGTATCCGCAGCTGCGGCGGGGGGGGGGGATCAAAGCGCCCCGTCGTGATCAAGGGCAGAGGGGAGAGGCCACCCGCGTACACACTTCCCCTTGAGAAACCCCCGAAACACCTGAGCGAGCTCCAGCTCTCTCGAGCAGCCCCGTCTCACTCAGAGGAGGGAAGCTACAAAACAGTGAGCTGAAGGCCTGACACATCTGTGATGTCAGAGGCCCTGGCACTCGGGCCGTGGCACTCGGGCCGTGGCACTCGGGCCGGCCACGCTGGGCGCGTTTGACCCCACTTCAAACAGCGGGAGGTGCCTTTTCACGCTCTTCTATTACAGGTTATGCAGTTCAGCAAGTCAAATCCAAAATGCTTGTATGTGTGTGTGAGGGGTAAATATATCTGTCTTTTCGCAACACATAATGCAGCATATACTTTGTGGAGTGTGAATTCAACATACACTTTCTAAATTGCAACAGTTTCTAGAAGACTCTCTAGAGAGCAAGTCTGTGTATGGACACTTCTGGAGTGATTCTTGTTAGCTTCTCTGGGTTCAATCTGGCATGGTTTGCTAAAGTTTTATTTATTATATTCACTACAATTGTTCCCGAAACATGTATGTTTGCCTTTCCGTAGTGTACAGAACTTTCTGAGGCACTCTAAATCCAGATTCATTTAAAGGAAGGACATGATCCCAGTGAGGGAAAAAAATGAATGTGAAATGTGGCGTACATATTTGAAACTTTTCAAATGAATGAAGTACACAAAGACAGAAGCTAATGTTAGCATTTTAAAACACTGAAATGTGGAAAAAAGCTACGTTTACTGCAGCTTAACCATCAGTGAGAGGCGTTCAGGGGAGCGCAGAGATGACATGGGAGCGTCTAAGGTTACTAGTAGCTGCTTCTCCACGACGGCGGACCGTCACAACATGAAAAACATCTCTGAGGAGCTGTAAGGGACAGGGCTGGGCTCTGAGGGCTCTCACAGCGGGGCGAAGGGAGGGGGGGGGGAGGGGGGGGGGGGACTGTGTCCTACGGGCGGTTTCCATTACCTCCGCAGTCAGCAACTCTCGTCTCCTCTCACGCTCTGCCTCAGTCGGGCCTCGTCCCCTCGCTCTCCCCAAATTCCACCAGTCACTTGCGCGGTGAGAGGCGGCGGGTGAACCTCCGGACCGCCCCGGTGCACGCAACGTTCGGTCAAACACGAGGCGTCGGACGAGCGTGTGGCGAGTGTCAGAATAGGAACCATGTGACACGGTCAGACTTACACAATGGGAGGACCGGCGGAAAAAAAATTAATGTCACGCTTAACGAGAAGCATTCGCAGCCCTGGGATTTACTCACGTAGGTTCTGCGCTAGTGCAACGGAGGTCATATGAGACGGGCGGAACCAGGGGCTCCTCGTACATGGGGGAGCGGGACCAGGTGGCTTAGCCTGTCCAGTGACTTTACCACGTTTGACCATTCAGCAGCTAAGAATTCCTTGACACTGGTGGTCATTAAGAGACCTCATTAGGATTCATTTAGGTTATCAGTCGGGTCTTGTTCAGTTCTTTGTGTGTTTGGTTAAGGAGCAGAATCTCTTTGGTGGTCCTTGAGCCAATCACCTCCGTTGCTGCATTAGAACATGGTCACCATGTAAAGAATTGGATCTGCATACGTGTTGCATGCTAGGTGAAGTCATTCTAAAGCAAAACAAAACCCACACGCAGTGTGACGGTGTGCTATTATTATCTCTGCCCCTGCTAATTGGGCAGGTCCGGTTATGGCTTTGAGCTGTGTGTGGCAGTGGGGCTGTTTGCATCCAGGGCATCATCTCACTCTCTCCTCTTCCATCATCTCCGCATCTAATATCCGGATATCCAGGCCAAACAAAGCGCAACACAGCACCAGGGACCTGTGCCTATGTGCCCTACACCAGATATAGCTGGGGCTCTGATGGATTGATGGAAAAATGTACAGCAGAACAACCCCCTCCACCACCACAACCCCCAACCTCTCCCAACCCCCACCCAGCTCACCCACCCACCCCCCCGTCCTCTCTCAACCCCCTCCACCTCTCCAAACACCAACCCCCCCCACTCTCATCCCACTCCGTGTTCCACAGGGCCCGCGCAGGAGGCTCTGTGCTATAATTGGAAGTTGTAAATAGCTTAGCTGTCAGCGAATAAATGTCAGTTAATAAATGTCCCTCTGAGAGCCTTACCTGTGTCTGCACAGAGCCATCTGGCGAAGGTACTTCACAATGTGGCTGAGGAAACCCTGAGACCAATCGGTCAGGGGGAAACAACTGGGCAGTGAACGCTGGTTATTGAGGGAAATGTCTCTTGTCAAGATAAATGGTCTCATCACTCATTTTACTCAGAGCGTTATTGTCTTCAGGGTCTTTGCTAAAGTGTAAAACACAGTGGTCTTACACATTTATTCACTCGTTCATTGATGGAGGGATGGAGGGATTCCATGTGGTGTCAGTGTGACGGGGCCCGCATTAAGGTGGTGTCAGGGTGACGAAGTCTGCATTAAGGTGGTGTCAGGGTGATGGAGTCTGCATTAAGGTGGTGTCAGGGTGAAGGAGTCTGCATTAAGGTGGTGTCAGGGTGATGGAGTCTGCATTAAGGTGGTGTCAGGGTGACGGAGTCTGCATTAAGGTGGTGTCAGGGTGAAGGAGTCTGCATTAAGGTGGTGTCAGGGTGATGGAATCTGCATTAAGGTGGTGTCAGGGTGACGAAGTCTGCATTAAGGTGGTGTCAGGGTGACGGAGTCTGCATTAAGGCGGTGTCAGGGTTATGGAGCTTACATTAAGGTGGTGTCAGGGTTATGGAGCTTACATTAAGGTGGTGTCAGGGTGACGGAGTCTGCATTAAGGTGGTGTCAGGGTGACGAAGTCTGCATTAAGGCGGTGTCAGGGTGACGAAGTCTGCATTAAGGTGGTGTCAGGGTGACGGAGTCTGCATTAAGGCGGTGTCAGGGTTATGGAGCTTACATTAAGGTGGTGTCAGGGTTATGGAGCTTACATTAAGGTGGTGTCAGGGTGACGGAGTCTGCATTAAGGTGGTGTCAGGGTGATGGAGCCTGCATTAAGGTGGTGTCAGGGTGATGGAGCCCGCATTAAGGTGGTGTCAGGGTGATGGAGCCCGCATTAAGGTGGTGTCAGGGTGATGGAGCTTACATTAAGGTGGTGTCAGGGTGATGGAGTCTGCATTAAGGTGGTGTCAGGGTGATGGAGCCTGCATTAAGGTGGTGTCAGGGTGATGGAGCCCGCATTAAGGCGGTGTCAGGGTGATGGAGTCTGCATTAAGGTGGTGTCAGGGTGAAGGAGTCTGCATTAAGGTGGTGTCAGGGTGATGGAGTCTGCATTAAGGTGGTGTCAGGGTGAAGGAGCTTACATTAAGGTGGTGTCAGGGTGAAGGAGTCTGCATTAAGGTGGTGTCAGGGTGATGGAGCCCGCATTAAGGTGGTGTCAGGGTGATGGAGCCCGCATTAAGGTGGTGTCAGGGTGATGGAGTCTGCATTAAGGTGGTGTCAGGGTGATGGAGCCCGCATTAAGGTGGTGTCAGGGTGATGGAGTCTGCATTAAGGCGGTGTCAGGGTGATGGAGTCTGCATTAAGGTGGTGTCAGGGTGATGGAGCTTACATTAAGGTGGTGTCAGGGTGAAGGAGTCTGCATTAAGGTGGTGTCAGGGTGAAGGAGTCTGCATTAAGGTGGCGTCAGGGTGATGGAGTCTGCATTAAGGTGGTGTCAGGGTGATGGAGCCCGCATTAAGGTGGTGTCAGGGTGATGGAGCCCGCATTAAGGTGGTGTCAGGGTGATGGAGTCTGCATTAAGGCGGTGTCAGGGTGATGGAGTCTGCATTAAGGTGGTGTCAGGGTGATGGAGTCTGCATTAAAGTGGTGTCAGGGTTATGGAGATTACATTAAGGTGGTGTCAGGGTGATGGAGTCTGCATTAAGGTGGTGTTAGTGTGACGGAGTCTGCATTAAGGTGGTGTCAGGGTGAAGGAGTCTGCATTAAGGTGGTGTCAGGGTGAAGGAGTCTGCATTAAGGTGGTGTCAGGGTGATGGAGCCCGCATTAAGGTGGTGTCAGGGTGATGGAGTCTGCATTAAGGTGGTGTCAGGGTGATGGAGTCTGCATTAAGGTGGCGTCAGGGTGATGGAGTCTGCATTAAGGTGGTGTCAGGGTGATGGAGTCTGCATTAAGGTGGTGTTAGTGTGACGGAGTCTGCATTAAGGTGGTGTCAGGGTGCATTAAGGTGGTGTTGCTGGGATATGAAGACTACTTGTTACATCACCCATTGTCACGTTTAGCTGTGACATCAGGTCTTTCTGCACTCAGTGAGGTCTGTGTGCTGTTACATTTGTTATATATCTACAGTGCAGTATACAGCATCTACAGTGTAGAGTATTATACATTGTCCTGCCCAGTTTTTGGGATTTCCTGGGCAGCCCACATCCATTCCAGCTCTATCCAAACACACCTGAATGAATTCTGTGGACTCAGCTCAGATGCTTTGAAAGTGCAAACGTTTTCTAGGAGGGGAAACCATACAGCCGTTTGGCAGTGGGCAAGGTGGACGCCGGCCATTACGGCTGCTGGGAGATGGAGGTTAAGTGCCTCCTTGAAAACATATAAGTTCCCTTTTAAGTTCCATTTTAAGTTCCATTTTTAAAAGTTGTTTAAAAAGTTATTTTGTTTGGAACTGAACTTTTTTTTTCCGTCATGACCTCAGCTAATTTCTTCAGCGTCACTTTAATGGAATAATGAGTGAATCAACACTTTTTAAATTCTTTCATAGCTCATAAAACCGATCAGTCAAATGCAATATAGATGGTAATTACTTCATTTGATGCGTGCAAACCCAGTTTGCAGTTTCTTTATACCGAGAGTACCTGTGTGTGGCATTTTTAGGGTCTAATTACTTTCCATTTTAAATGTCATTGCCAGTACAAGGAGAAAAAAGTTGATTATATTTGCTCAGAGCAAACTTTAGGAAACGAATCTTTCAAAATATACCCAAGGTTTCAAGTGTTGCTCATCTGTGAAGGCTCTGCACAATCAGAAATACTGGAAATATTTTCCTGTCAGTGCTAAACAACAAACCAAGACAGAAAAATGTAACACCATTCCTTTCTAAGTATAAATGGGCTAATAGTGGAAGAAGATGAATGAGCAGAACAACAAAAACGCCATCATGAACCATTTTTAGATTTTTGTGAAATGTTGAACAAATCACCTCAGACCACTGGTTTGAGAAACGTAGCTAGACACTCTTCAACGTTTGAATACAGGAGGTGTAGTCAAATAACTACCACAAACCACATTACCCAACGGCATCGAAGGCAAACCGCTATGGGCGTTGTGATTGGTTCAGAGAGATGTCAGTCTAGTCAGCACCTTTAGCTCCTTCCTTCCCAGCTGGGAACAGCCAATCACAGTCTCCACTGCTGCATGATGGTTACTAACCAGGATAACATGCGTTTTCACTACATGTGAAGTCCAACGTGTCTTTTCCATCTGCAGTATTAAGAGAACAGAGCGCAAAAGTACAAATGTGACCTAACAACACCCCCCCCCACCCCTCCCCCTCCGATGGGTAGCAGAGTATTTTACACATACCTGTGGGCTATAGAGGAGAAGAAAGGCACAGTGGCCTTAAGTCCAGACTAGGAAATAGGCCAATAAACCATTTAATTGGGCATGTAATTAACAAGTAAACGTCCAGTGTTTTTCAGTGAAGCATCGTACTTAGCCCGCTGCTCTTAGCACCATGGCCATGCCATGTCCTAATCACATCTGTTTCATTTCTTCTCCATTTAACTGTGGTTTAGGTTGGCTGCCTGACCCAACATGTCAACATTCCACTTTTCAGACCCATACAACCACTTCCTTTAGCAGTGTTTCAGGTCCTGCCATTGTGTGATGCACTATTCACTATTGGTTGGAGCTGACTTGTAAAGACACATCACTACACCATCGTTACACCCTTGCAACACCACCATTACACCATCACTACACAATTACTACATCATCAGTACACCATCATTACACCATCACTACATCATCAGTACACCATCACTACACCAACACTACATCATCAGTACACCATCACTATACCATCACTACATCATCAGTACACCATCACTACACCATCACTACATCATCAGTACACCATCGTTACACCCTCGCAACACCATCATTACACCATCACTACACCATTACTACATCATCAGTACACCATCGTTACACCATCACTACACCATCACTACATCATCAGTACACCATCACTACACCATCACTACATCATCAGTACACCATCACTATACCATCACTACATCATCAGTACACCATCACTACACCATCACTACATCATCAGTACACCATCATTACACCGTCACTACACCATTACTACATCATCAGTACACCATCGTTACACCATCACTACACCATCACTACATCATCAGTACACCATCACTACACCATCACTACATCATCAGTACACCATCACTATACCATCACTATATCATCCGTACACCATCACTACACCATCACTACATCATCAGTACACCATCATTACACCCTCGCAACACCATCATTACACCATCACTACACCATTACTACATCATCAGTACACCATTACTACATCATCAGTACACCATCGTTACACCATCACTACACCATCACTACATCATCTGTACACCATCACTATATCATCAGTACACCATCACTACACCATCACTACATCATCAGTACAACATCGTTACACCCTCACAACACCATCATTACACCATCACTACACCATCACTACATCATCAGTACACCATTGTTACACCATCACTACACCATCACTACATCATCAGTACACCATCACTATACCATCACTACACCATCAGTACACCATCACTACACCATCAAGGTGAAGGTGTTGTGAAGGTGGAGCGATGGTGTACTGAAGTGGAAACTTCCAGCCACGTCGGGTCGTCACCACATTACGACGGATGAGGTGATTTGCTTTGGATTACGAGCAGTTTTCTTTTTTCTTATCGACTGATTCCACCACTCTGGTATGGTTTTATTTTCCTCACATCTGTCCATGTGTCTTTGTTCCTGATCTCTACAGTATCTTCTGTGAACTTCATGAACCCTACTGTGTTCTTCCTGGGGGATTTACCAGTGGTTTGCATGTTTCAGATAAAATACTGACATAATTTTTTCTCATCAAATTTGTCTCTTAGACATATTTATACCTATAAACAGAATAATGTTTTGATCTCTTCTAGATTACATTTTCACAGGTGTGAAGACTGTGGTCTTTGCTGTTGCTAAGTTCACATGTTTTGTCAGTGGAACAAACACATGATTCTGAAAGTGTTTTGGATACCTGTCTGATTTCTTATCATATTTTTATTTTTGAAAGCCATGATGGATTTTCTTTGCTGGTGCTGGAACGTCTCTGGTCATATTTGCTTACAAACTATATTGCACAATACCGCACAGTGTTTAATTACTAATATGCTAATTCAGCTTACTTGATATTTTAATATACTCCATTCTTCATTTGAATATGCAAATTATTTGATCAAATAATCAATCGATAATTAAGAAGTAGTCAAATATATTGTTACTATCTGTTCATTTATATGACAATGATTGTTACAATCTCAGGAAATGTGCATTTATCATCTTTCAAAACTATTTTATAGTGTTTAAGTGGCATTTTGTAAATTTAATTCAATTCCTTGAGTGGGACAAACTGAAGCCAGTCATCCATGATAACTACTGCCGTGAAATGTGAGACAGAAGTTTACACTGTTCCTCGAGTTAGAGTGAGTGACAGGCGTGCAATAGGCCACGAAGATGTGTGCACGTGTAGGTTCAAGGACGCCATTGATAAGCCAACCCTGTAGCATGCCTCTCTGACATGTGTGAGGAGGGCTGTGCATGTTTTAAGCAGGGTTTTAAGCACTCTAATCATCCTTAAAAGAAGCATCAGGTAGTAATGTCAAGGTCGTGGTATGAATAGATACTTTTCTAGACTCGGGATGTTTATGTTACCATATCTGCTTATCTGGAGAGAAAGCAGTAATCATCAAACATTTCATATGGATGACTAAAGGTGGTGCTAGTTCTGATGGGAACAGGACTTTCAAAATCCATTGTTTCAACAGTGGGTCACCTAATGCTTACCAAATGTTCTTTGACCATATTTATATGCACTTATCTGAGCCTCTCTGAGAAACTCACTAGGTCCAAATGGATTACAGTGGCAGCAGTGATGGCCTGAGCTGATCTCTTCTACTGCTGAGCTGTTCTCTTCTACTACTGAACTGATCTTTTATACTGCTGAGCTGATCTCTTCTACTACTGAGCTGATCTCTTCTACTGCTGAGCTGATCTCTTCTACTACTGAACTGATCTCTTCTAATACTGAACTGACCTTTTATACTGCTGAGCTGATCTCTTCTACTACTGAACTGATCTCTTCTACTGCTGAGTTGATCTCTTCTACTACTGAACTGATCTTTTATACTGCTGAGCTGATCTCTTCTACTACTGAACTGATCTCTTCTACTACTGAACTGATCTTTTATACTGCTGAGGTGATCTCTTCTACTGCTGAGCTGACCTCTTCTAATACTGAACTGATCTCTTCTAATACTGAACTGATCGCTTATACTGCAGAGCTGTTCTCTTCTACTGAACTGATCTCTTCTACTACTGAACTGATCTTTTATACTACTGAACTGATCTCTTCTACTGCTGAGTTGATCTCTTCTACTACTGAACTGATCTTTTATACTGCTGAGCTGATCTCTTCTACTACTTAACTGATCTCTTCTACTATCAATCAATCAATCAATCAAATTTTATTTATATAGCGCTTTTTACAACAGTTGTTGTCACAAAGCAGCTTTATAAGTGCCGAGTCCTAGCCCCCAGTGAGCAAGCCAAAGGCGACAGTGGCAAGGAAAAACTCCCTACTACTGAACTGATCTTTTATACTGCTGAGGTGATCTCTTCTACTGCTGAGCTGACCTCTTCTAATACTGAACTGATCTCTTCTAATACTGAACTGATCGCTTCTACTGCAGAGCTGTTCTCTTCTACTGCTGAACTGATATTTTATACTGCTGAGCTGATCTCTTCTACTGCTAAACTGATTTCTTCTACTGCTGAGCTGATCTTTTATACTGCTGAGCTGATCACTTCTACTACTGAACTGATCTCTTCTACTACTGAACTGATCTTTTATACTGCTGAGCTGATCTCTTCTACTGCTGAGCTGACCTCTTCTAATACTGAACTGATCTCTTCTAATACTGAACTGATCGCTTCTACTGCAGAGCTGTTCTCTTCTACTGCTGAACTGATCGTTTATACTGCTGAGCTGATCTCTTCTACTGCTAAACTGATTTATTCTACTGCTGAGCTGATCTCCTTTACTGCTGAACTTATCTCTTCTACTCCTGAGCTGAGCTCTTCTACTGCTGAGCTGAGCTCTTCTACTGCTGAACTGATCTTTTATACTGCTGAGCTGATCTCTTCTACTGCTGAGCTGATTTCTTCTACTGCTGAGCTGATCTCTTCTACTGCTGAACTGATCTCTTCTACTCCTGAACTGATCTCTTCCACTGCTGATCACTTTTATGTCTCCTTACAGTTTTCTGACTCTTCTCTCCCCTTTCTATAGATTCTTACTGTGTAAAAAAGTGATCCTTATTAGATACATGATTTGGATCTAAAGAAAGAAATTTAAATTGATTTTGAGATTTGTGGAGATATGGACACCTGACCTGAGACTCTTTCTCATCCTCTTTCTCATTCTCAGACTCTTTCTCATCCTGGACTCAGGTATTGATGTGAAGAAGCCTCTCCAAGACCAGCACCTGGTGCTGGTAGTTTAATCACAGAGACTGTGGTTCATTTGGGATCAATGAAAGACCTGTTCGGTTCCACCACAGATTAACCCAAATTGTCTCTCTAAAGGAGTCTTCCTGGCAGGGGAGCATGGCTAACAAGTGGTAGTGCCAGTTAAACCAAAAACCACCAGTGCAGACAAACATTTTAATGCCGTTTCCCAGAAGTCCATATGTTAATGGCACACCGCGTGGTTCAATGTGCCGGGCCTGAGGGTTCTCTCTTTGAAGTACCAGAGCAGCATCTCCCGTTTGCTTCTGCAAAGCTCGAATCACACGACACTGAACCACCACCCACCCCACCCCACCCCCACAACTCTCCACCGTGCCCAAATCGGGAGGTCAGGGAGCTCACCCTCACCCTATTCTGAGTTTACCTTTGATAAATCCCACCACACATACAAGCAGAGCGCCACCATGAGGCTGAACACATTTAAATGCATTCCTCTACACCGCCACGCTTTAGTATATTTAAAAGATAAATCAACCAGCTGCCTACAGGGTAGGCCTATATCATTACTCCATCATTACTATATCATTACTCCACAGTGTATTACTTCAGAGGTTGGACATGTAACCTGAAGGCTTGGGAAGTGTTGGCTCTGTCCTTGTAAGTGATAACAGAGTGAATAGAAAAATAACAAATGCTGTATTAAGGAGCCAGTGCCCAAAAACATTTAACTTGTTTTGCTGCAGGTTCCACAGAAATGATCTCCATTCCTCAGCTGTGCAAGGAATTCAATTCAGCAGCAGGTTGTCGGTTGTTAAATGTCAAATTTGCATGTGGCAGAGCATGCCAGTCTGTGTTGCCACCTCCACCCTCACTCCACCCACCCCACCCTCGCCCCCATCCCCCCCCCCCCCCCCACCCGACTCCCGCAAGCATACACACGGCAGGACAGGGTGGAAAACCACAGGATTACCACATGTTCCTCCTCACGAGATCTGGAAGACCAGCGTCTACCCAAACAGAACACTCGGGCGGCCTGATTACACGACATCATGACACTCTGCCAGTATACAGATGTTGCTGCATTGTTGCTGGAATAAAGCTATTTCTTAATGCTATGATAAGATCAGGCGCACTTCATCTTTTCATGCTGGTATTTCTGCATTCAGGTCCAAACCTGAATGTCACATCGCTGGGATGACACTCAACACAATGGCTCTGATGTCCACTATTATCCTGTCACTAATTTGTATTTCCTGACACTAATTGTATTTCCCAACTATAAAGTACATTAGATATTTCTACACATACACATCACAATTGTATTTCATGATGATGGCCTTTGAAATAACTTTTCGGGGAGGCAATAATCTGTTCTACTGGAAGGCTAGCGTCCAGACGGGTCGCTGAGGGAAAGTGAGAGGGATTCTCTGGCGTCAGGATGATCCCAGCAAATGTTTCAAATGTGGAAGCTTCTCTTAGTACCAGTGAGTCATCGCACATAATGGTGCTGCTCTCTCTGACTGACGTTTGTGTGAGACCTTTATAAATCTCTATAATGCTAATTATTAACAGCCCGCTATTAAAAGTCATTATAGAAGAGTCATAAAACAAAATACGTGTAAGAGCTAAAACTCATAAGACACATAAGCTCCTAATGAAAAACCCTTGGCATATTACTCAGTGTTTTCTCAGGTTTCCCAGTTTTATTTAAAACGTTTTTTGCATTTTATGTCCTCACAGATGAGCCACTTACGTCAATGGGCTTTGTAAAGCTGATAAGGATATTGTGTTCAAAAAATGATGAGACCATTCAGTCTATTTGGTTCTGAAACTCAAACCCTGTATGAACTGCAGGACTGTATTAACTTTGGTGTGCAAGTCCATTCTGGTAGAAAGACCCACAACTCACAGTGTCAAGGTATAATAAAAAGTAAATAAAACAAAGGAAATTAGAATACGATGACGCACAGCCACATGTTTTGTGACGCTGTCTTGAATACACAACTACACACGCACACAAAGGTTTCGGAAGCTTATCTTTTAAAATGAGCAGTCAAACAACCCTGGCAGTGTTAGAGCGGCCCTCGTTACAGGGCATCATCTCTGCGAGCCTTCATCTCTGCCTTCGCACGCATCGTCACGAGACATCCTGCTGCACGGGCTCGCTCGGGTTCGAAAGTCCAGGCGGGGGGAGGGGGGTGGGGGAGGGGTGGTGTTGGTGGTGATGGTGAGGGGGTGGGTCTGCGTGGTGGGGGCGTGGACTGCATGGTGGAGGGGAGGGGCTGCCGGACGGAGGGGCGGAGACTGCAGGATGGAGGGATGGGCTTTCTGGTCAGCCTGGCCGGGTCCGTCTTCGTGGAGCAGTTTTTGGGCATCCGTCCAGCCCCCAGCACGCACACTGCAGACCATCTTCCTACCCTGGAGGCGTTTCTCACGCATGGCTCTGCACTGCTCCATCATGCTTTCATTACTCTGTTTATTCACTCCATGTTTTCTTTCTTTTTTTTTCCATGCCTGGACAAAACTCCATCTGTGTTTGCTCGCTCCAAAAGTGGAGAGCAACTATGGGGACATAGGAGACGTTGGCAGGGCCGGGCCAGGCCGGGCCGGGCCAGTGTCTGTGCAGACGCGCAAGTGTTATGAGTGCCAGGTGTCTGGTCTGCCAGGTGCCCCAGACTGGTCTGCCAGGTGCCCCAGACTGGTCTACTAGGTGCCCCAGACTGTCCAGGAATGCTGAGAGTAGGCTGGGCGATTTGCGTCTAATGTCTTTTTCCACTGAGCTCCTCTAGAGCCACATAAATCTATACAGACTCCAGTGCCACCTATGAAGGGTTCCTTTGCACTCAACCAAGCTACCATTACTCCCAGGTAGAGCTATTACAGTTTAAAATCAAATAAACCATTGGGTAATCCATTGGATTACTTCATCCATTGGATTACTTTCCTTCTGGCCAGAGCCTGTGTAGGAATTTGTCTGTGATATTCCACAGTATCTGCTCACCTTAGGGAGCCCATGCTAAAAGTGTTTCAAAGTGTCCAGAGTAAAGTGTTTAACTTTTATTTATTAAAATCCCCATTTTCCCAAGAGACTTGTATGTCTTGTGCCCATGACATTGCTGTTTTTTTTACTCCCTTGCATATGCCACTGAAGACGCACACAGTGACTAAAACATGGCCATACAAACGTTTGCAGCGCTTTACTCAAACACAGGAAGAGAATCCCCAGATGGGGACAGAATGTTAAAGATTGTTCACTACCAAGACCCAAATGTGCTATGTATCCCTATCTGTTGGTGTCTGTAGTCCGCTGTAAGTCATCAGTTAAACAGCTTAGTGATTGAGCCTTTTTCTGGGTAGACCGTCCATTACACTAGTCTTGCAGTGCCTTGGGATTCAGTCCAGGTTGTCTTGTTCCAATTACCAAAGGAAATTTGATTAACTTTTTCTAAATATAGAGACTTTAAAAATATCTTCAAAGGCAGTTTCAAAATGGGAGCGGCCATTACCAAGTTCATGAGAGATGTTCCTATAATGTTCATGAGAGATGTTCCTGTAATGTTCATGAGAGATGTTCCTATAATGTTCATGAGAGATGTTCCTGTAATGTTCATGAGAGATGTTCCTATAATGTTCATGAGAGATGTTCCTATAATGTTCATGAGAGATGTTCTTATAATGTTCATGAGAGATGTTCCTATAATGTTCATGAGAGATGTTCCTGTAATGTTCATGAGAGATGTTCCTATAATGTTCATGAGAGATGTTCCTGTAATGTTCATGAGAGATGTTCCTATAATGTTCATGAGAGATGTTCCTATAATGTTCATGAGAGATGTTCTTATAATGTTCATGAGAGATGTTCCTATAATGTTCATGAGAGATGTTCCTGTAATGTTCATGAGAGATGTTCCTATAATGTTCATGAGAGATGTTCCTGTAATGTTCATGAGAGATGTTCCTATAATGTTCATGAGAGATGTTCCTGTAATGTTCATGAGAGATGTTCCTATAATGTTCATGAGAGATGTTCCTGTAATGTTCATGAGAGATGTTCTTATAATGTTCATGAGAGATGTTCCTGTAATGTTCATGAGAGATGTTCCTATAATGTTCATGAGAGATGTTCCTGTAATGTTCATGAGAGATGTTCTTATAATGTTCATGAGAGATGTTCCTGTAATGTTCATGAGAGATGTTCCTATAATGTTCATGAGAGATGTTCCTGTAATGTTCATGAGAGATGTTCCTGTAATGTTCACGAGAGATGTTCCTATAATGTTCATGAGAGATGTTCCTACAATGTTCATGAGAGATGTTCCTGTAATGTTCATGAGAGATGTTCCTATAATGTTCATGAGAGATGTTCTTATAATGTTCATGAGAGATGTTCCTATAATGTTCATGAGAGATGTTCCTACAATGTTCATGAGAGATGTTCCTGTAATGTTCATGAGAGATGTTCCTATAATGTTCATGAGAGATGTTCCTGTAATGTTCATGAGAGATGTTCCTATAATGTTCATGAAAGATGTTCCTATAATGTTCATGAGAGATGTTCCTATAATGTTCATGAGAGATGTTCCTATAATGTTCATGAGAGATGTTCCTGTAATGTTCATGAGAGATGTTCCTATAATGTTCATGAGAGATGTTCCTATAATGTTCATGAGAGATGTTCCTATAATGTTCATGAAAGATGTTCCTATAATGTTCATGAGAGATGTTCCTGTAATGTTCATGAGAGATGTTCCTATAATGTTCATGAGAGATGTTCCTATAATGTTCATGAGAGATGTTCCTATAATGTTCATGAGAGATGTTCCTATAATGTTCATGAAAGATGTTCCTATAATGTTCATGAGAGATGTTCCTATAATGTTCATGAGAGATGTTCCTGTAATGTTCATGAGAGATGTTCCTATAATGTTCATGAAAGATGTTCCTATAATGTTCATGAGAGATGTTCCTGTAATGTTCATGAGAGATGTTCCTATAATGTTCATGAGAGATGTTCCTATAATGTTCATGAGAGATGTTCCTATAATGTTCATGAGAGATGTTCCTATAATGTTCATGAAAGATGTTCCTATAATGTTCATGAGAGATGTTCCTGTAATGTTCATGAGAGATGTTCCTATAATGTTCATGAGAGATGTTCCTATAATGTTCATGAGAGATGTTCCTATAATGTTCATGAGAGATGTTCCTGTAATGTTCATGAGAGATGTTCCTATAATGTTCATGAGAGATGTTCCTATAATGTTCATGAGAGATGTTCCTATAATGTTCATGAGAGATGTTCCTATAATGTTCATGAGAGATGTTCCTGTAATGTTCATGAGAGATGTTCCTATAATGTTCATGAGAGATGTTCCTGTAATGTTCATGAGAGATGTTCCTATAATGTTCATGAGAGATGTTCCTATAATGTTCATGAGAGATGTTCCTATAATGTTCATGAGAGATGTTCCTATAATGTTCATGAGAGATGTTCCTATAATGTTCATGAGAGATGTTCCTATAATGTTCATGAGAGATGTTCCTGTAATGTTCATGAGAGATGTTCCTATAATGTTCATGAGAGATGTTCCTATAATGTTCATGAGAGATGTTCCTATAATGTTCATGAGAGATGTTCCTGTAATAATAAGATGTTCCTATAATGTTCATGAGAGATGTTCCTGTAATAATAAGATGTTCCTATAATGTTCATGAGAGATGTTCCTATAATGTTCATGAGAGATGTTCCTATAATGTTCATGAGAGATGTTCCTATAATGTTCATGAGAGATGTTCCTATAATGTTCATGAGAGATGTTCCTATAATGTTCATGAGAGATGTTCCTATAATGTTCATGAGAGATGTTCCTATAATGTTCATGAGAGATGTTCCTGTAATGTTCATGAGAGATGTTCCTATAATGTTCATGAGAGATGTTCTTATAATGTTCATGAGAGATGTTCCTATAATGTTCATGAGAGATGTTCCTGTAATGTTCATGAGAGATGTTCCTATAATGTTCATGAGAGATGTTCCTGTAATGTTCATGAGAGATGTTCCTATAATGTTCATGAGAGATGTTCCTGTAATGTTCATGAGAGATGTTCCTATAATGTTCATGAGAGATGTTCTTATAATGTTCATGAGAGATGTTCCTATAATGTTCATGAGAGATGTTCCTGTAATGTTCATAAGAGATGTTCCTGTAATGTTCATGAGAGATGTTCCTATAATGTTCATGAGAGATGTTCCTGTAATGTTCATGAGAGATGTTCCTATAATGTTCATTAGAGATGTTCCTGTAATGTTCATGAGAGATGTTCCTGTAATGTTCATGAGAGATGTTCCTATAATGTTCATGAGAGATGTTCTTATAATGTTCATGAGAGATGTTCCTATAATGTTCATGAGAGATGTTCCTGTAATGTTCATGAGAGATGTTCCTGTAATGTTCATGAGAGATGTTCCTATAATGTTCATGAGAGATGTTCTTATAATGTTCATGAGAGATGTTCCTATAATGTTCATGAGAGATGTTCCTATAATGTTCATGAGAGATGTTCCTGTAATGTTCATGAGAGATGTTCCTATAATGTTCATGAAAGATGTTCCTATAATGTTCATGAGAGATGTTCCTATAATGTTCATGAGAGATGTTCCTATAATGTTCATGAGAGATGTTCCTGTAATGTTCATGAGAGATGTTCCTATAATGTTCATGAGAGATGTTCCTATAATGTTCATGAGAGATGTTCCTATAATGTTCATGAGAGATGTTCCTATAATGTTCATGAGAGATGTTCCTATAATGTTCATGAGAGATGTTCCTATAATGTTCATGAGAGATGTTCCTATAATGTTCATGAGAGATGTTCCTATAATGTTCATGAGAGATGTTCCTATAATGTTCATGAGAGATGTTCCTATAATGTTCATGAGAGATGTTCCTATAATGTTCATGAGAGATGTTCCTATAATGTTCATGAGAGATGTTCCTATAATGTTCATGAGAGATGTTCCTATAATGTTCATGAGAGATGTTCCTATAATGTTCATGAGAGATGTTCCTATAATGTTCATGAGAGATGTTCCTATAATGTTCATGAGAGATGTTCCTGTAATGTTCATGAGAGATGTTCCTATAATGTTCATGAGAGATGTTCCTGTAATGTTCATGAGAGATGTTCCTATAATGTTCATGAGAGATGTTCCTATAATGTTCATGAGAGATGTTCCTATAATGTTCATGAGAGATGTTCCTATAATGTTCATGAGAGATGTTCCTATAATGTTCATGAGAGATGTTCCTATAATGTTCATGAGAGATGTTCCTATAATGTTCATGAGAGATGTTCCTATAATGTTCATGAGAGATGTTCCTATAATGTTCATGAGAGATGTTCCTATAATGTTCATGAGAGATGTTCCTATAATGTTCATGAGAGATGTTCCTATAATGTTCATGAGAGATGTTCCTATAATGTTCATGAGAGATGTTCCTATAATGTTCATGAGAGATGTTCCTATAATGTTCATGAGAGATGTTCCTATAATGTTCATGAGAGATGTTCCTATAATGTTCATGAGAGATGTTCCTATAATGTTCATGAGAGATGTTCCTGTAATGTTCATGAGAGATGTTCCTATAATGTTCATGAGAGATGTTCCTGTAATGTTCATGAGAGATGTTCCTATAATGTTCATGAGAGATGTTCCTGTAATGTTCATGAGAGATGTTCCTGTAATGTTCATGAGAGATGTTCCTATAATGTTCATGAGAGATGTTCCTGTAATGTTCATGAGAGATGTTCCTGTAATGTTCATGAGAGATGTTCCTATAATGTTCATGAGAGATGTTCCTATAATGTTCATGAGAGATGTTCCTATAATGTTCATGAGAGATGTTCTTATAATGTTCATGAGAGATGTTCCTATAATGTTCATGAGAGATGTTCCTGTAATGTTCATGAGAGATGTTCCTATAATGTTCATGAGAGATGTTCCTATAATGTTCATGAGAGATGTTCCTATAATGTTCATGAGAGATGTTCCTATAATGTTCATGAGAGATGTTCCTATAATGTTCATGAGAGATGTTCCTATAATGTTCATGAGAGATGTTCCTATAATGTTCATGAGAGATGTTCCTATAATGTTCATGAGAGATGTTCCTATAATGTTCATGAGAGATGTTCCTATAATGTTCATGAGAGATGTTCCTATAATGTTCATGAGAGATGTTCCTATAATGTTCATGAGAGATGTTCCTATAATGTTCATGAGAGATGTTCCTATAATGTTCATGAGAGATGTTCCTATAATGTTCATGAGAGATGTTCCTATAATGTTCATGAGAGATGTTCCTATAATGTTCATGAGAGATGTTCCTATAATGTTCATGAGAGATGTTCCTGTAATGTTCATGAGAGATGTTCCTGTAATGTTCATGAGAGATGTTCCTGTAATGTTCATGAGAGATGTTCCTGTAATGTTCATGAGAGATGTTCCTATAATGTTCATGAGAGATGTTCCTGTAATGTTCATGAGAGATGTTCCTGTAATGTTCATGAGAGATGTTCCTATAATGTTCATGAGAGATGTTCCTATAATGTTCATGAGAGATGTTCCTATAATGTTCATGAGAGATGTTCCTGTAATAATAAGATGTTCCTTGTCATGAGTTTGCTCTTCTATCAGACCTGTGCTTGCCCAACGTAGAATCTAATCTAATGTCACTGATAACTAGGAAGCAATGCAGAAAAAATGAAGCATTCTCATGTTTCATTCTTGCTTAATTGTTCTTGCTTAACAATTCTATATTGTATGTGCAGTAAGTGAAAAATAAATTCTACTTCAAGTTCCTGCTATGCGTGTTTTCTTTGACTACTCTTTCTCTCTGACTGGCATTAATAGCATAACCTTCCATACTATATAATTGTTCCATAAAAATGATTAATTACATAAGCAAACCTGTTTAAAAAACTGTGATTAATTCAAAGCTGTTGCGAGAGTAAGTGTCCGTCCTGAGTGCAGCGCACGCTTCATATTTCAGCCCGATTATAAGAGAAGATCCCATTTCTGATCATCAGATCTTTTACAGTGCGGCTTGACATCCTCTCAACAGTAAAACCTTACGCCCCCTCTTCGTTCATAAATCAACACAAATCACCCGACACCTCTGTGGCCGCACGAGCGTGCAGGTGTCACCGCTCAGCCGCCCGGAGCTTCGCGAGCATCTTCCTCCCTCTTAGCAACAGCGAACTCTGTCTGTCCTGCATCCGTCCTCGGCCGTTACTGGACCCTGCACGACTCACTGCGTGTTCCTAACTGCCCCGTCTACGGACGCTGAAGTCCCAGTAAACATGGCCACATCTGGGCTTCTGTTGCATGGGGTTGTGACGGTGTCCTGTGTCTTCTGGTAACATGCACGCATTCTTTAATCAACGTCAAAGAGTGCAGGAAAGATGCTGACAAACGTGAAGAAAGACATGCTCTTCCTCGTAAATGACAGACGACCACAAAACTACACTTAGGTTTTTCTAGAACACTGGAACTGATTTCTGAGTCGTAATAAATACTAGTTGTTCAAGCCCAGAGTGCATAAAACGTTGATTTGTGGAGTTATGGTTTTGAGGAGTGCACAAGAAGAGTGTACTTCACACACATATGCATGCAGAAGGGCGCTCACACACACACACACACACACACACACACACACACACACACACACACACACACACACACACACACACACACACACACACACACACACCTGTCTGTCCAAAAAAAGATTTTGGTTCTGAATCAATGATACACTGCAGCCTGTTTACATAAAGGGAATTCTGCCACTATATTCAGCAGAATTTTCTCTTTCCAAAACAATAATTTCTTTAATTATATTTAATTCCCCTGCCAATAAAAGTGTGTGTGTGTGTGTGTGTGTGTGTGTGTGTGTGTGTGTGTGTGTGTGTGTGTGTGTGTGTGTGTGTGTGTGTGTGTGTGTGTCTTGGACGGGATGGGGCGATTAAACCAAAGTAAAAAAATGCAAGTACATTTACTCCGACATATATGGGCCTGCTTTAGTAAAATTTTGAACAGTTGTTCAGAGATGTTTGAGAGGTTTGTTTTTATCTGCCCCGACCTTGTCTCGACCTGAGCTCTCTGAAGATGACCAGTGAGCGACAGCGCCTTAAGTTAGCTAAACTGGATTTTTCTGCTATAAAAACAATGGCTAGCTAGCTACATACAAGCAAACTACACGTACAATAACACAATATGCGCGTGGGGCATGACGGGACATTCTCTAAAGACAAAACCACTGTCACCAAACATCACCCTAAAAACTGATGAGAATTCAGCATAAAAGTACTTTAAGGTCCACCAATTTGACATCAGATCTTGTTTAATAACAAAATGTTTATATATGTAGTTCATTTAGATGTTAGAATGCAGGCTCTTTTCAATATTTAACCACCATAATTTACAAAGAGGCTATTAGTTAGACTTAGCAGTAGCTGTCTCTCATCTCGTGGATGTCTGTATGCGCAGACTGTGTCCAAGTGGGATTCCCCAAGGAGGCTGCGAGTGTGAGCAGAAGGGTCTTACATCACTGCGCTGTTGAACCCGGGAGGGGCAAGTTAAAAGAAAAAATAATAAGAAGAAAGCCCATACTTGTGCAAATACAGTCAATGGATGATTCATAAAAGTGTCCCTTAGGAAATCACACAGAGTACAAGTATCAACAGTTTGAAGTTTGTAACAAAGCTTGAGTTTGCAAAGTTGATCCTACACACACAGACTGGATCCTACGCTGATCATACCAAATATCATATACATTCATGCTTAGATCCTGTCAAAGATCACGTAGGTTAATGTATATAAATACAAGATCAAGTATCAAATGTGAGTTCATACAAACATGCACATACACACACACACACACACACACACACACACACACACACACACACACACACACACACACACACACACACACACACACACACACACACACACACACACACAGGAGTTCTAGTAACTTTTTTAATGTATGGATACAAAGCTCTTAGTAAGTAGTGGTCACCCCCCCCCCCTTTCACTTTGGCCAAAATTGCTCTCTTCTTGGCCATTTAAGGAGCTTAATTGAAAACACTTGTCGGTGTGAACGAATGACTCAGACATGCATACATCCACGCATGAGTATGCATGCACACACACACACACACACACACACACACACACACACACACATGCACCCATGCATGGATGCATACGCATGAGCGGGCATACACCCACACACACACACTCACACACAAACATACACACACACACACACTCACACACACACAAACATAAACACACACACACACACACACACACAAACATAAACACACACACACACACGCACCCACGCATGGATGCATGCGCATGGGCATGCATACACCCACACGCACCCACACACACGCATGCACTCACACGTGCACGCAAACACACACACTCACACACCGTGAACTCCTCAGAGCCATTTAAAGAGAGTGTAATTGAAAGCACTCGTGTGTGTGAACGGATGCGGGCGCGGATCCAATACGTATTCCTGAAATTCTTGCACTGGAGATGGAACCAGATGGGACCCAGAACTAAAAACAGCTGGCTGAAACAAGAGGGACATTTTAGGGAGACGCGCTGGAGGCCTCAGGTAGACGCTGCACATGGAGTCACAGGGCTGTCCGTGTCCACCCAGTCTAGGCCTGAAAACACACATGAATATACACATGAATACACTGTATACTTTCAAAAAGCCCCTTAATAAATTACACTTTGTCAGTGAATGATTAGTGTTCCATAAGTTTCTCTTCTTTCAGTATGATAAAGAATAGTGAATCGTCTAAACGGGTCAAATATAATGAAGCTACTGATTCACACAGGACGCAATAGTATTAATGTTACGCTTAATCCTCTAACGTAGGATCGGTCCTCCTTTATAAACTATGGGCAGACTAGTGGCTCTTGCATGTGAAGGGCTCCATAAAACAGTCCTGAAGGGGCTACACCCTCCACGTAAAGATATTCTTCAAATAACAACTAGGGCAACTCTGACTTGAATAAGTAACGTAACCTTCCTTATTGTGTAATTGGTCCATATAGATAATTACTAATCAATTAGGCGTCCTGACACTTGACTCAGGTGTTGGCCTACAGCATTTATTGCTAATAGCAACTGGAGTTTATTGGACCAGAACACCCACAGCCGTACACAGTTCGCTCATCATCCCATTGAGGCCACACTGAGCAGAAACGCACATCCCACTACAATGGACAGAATGAAAGAGTGAGAAAAACGAAGAGGAAGAGGTGTCTGTGTACATATGAGCATATGTGTGTGTGTGTGTGTGTGTGTGTGTGTGTGTGTGTGTGTGTGTCCATGCCCATTTGTCTCATATATAGCTGCCAATATTCCTAGATTTTCACACTTTATATTGAGTGTCTCCTCTGATTATTGCAACCAGTCTTTTAGTTTAGTGAAGCTAACAGTCGGTGTGTGCGGTATGTACACAGACACGTTTGGAAATCTTCAAAGCGTCGTAGCTCATTCTTTCCACTGGCTAACCTGATACTTACCATCTATCTGGGGTAAAGCTCCCAGTGGGGCGTTGTACTTCAAACACCACACACTGCAGACGTAAGGCGGAGCGGATCACGCCACACAGACCGCCCATGCCACACAGACCGCCCGCGCCATACAGACCTCCCGCGCCACACAGACCGCCCACGCCACACAGACGTCCACACCACACAGACCACCCGCGCCACACAGACCGTCCATGCCACACAGACCGCCCGTGCCACACTGACCGCCCACGCCACACAGACCGTCCACGCCACACAGACGTCCACACCACACAGACCGCCCACGCCACACAGACCGCCCGCGCCACACAGACCACCCGCGCCACACAGACCGCCCGGACCACACAGACCGCCCACGCCACACAGACGTCCACACCACACAGACCGCCCGAACCACACAGACCGCCCACGCCACACAGACGTCCACACCACACAGACCACCCACGCCACACAGACTGCCCACGCCACACAGACCGGCGTGAAACACCAAATCAGACAAACGGACCATCCCACCTGAAATTCCAGGACGGGAGAATGAGACGAGCATGTGTGCAGACGGGGCTAGCAGCAGCGTTCTGCCATCAGATCACCTGTGCCTGCGCAGTCGTGTTCAACATCATCGCTCCTCTCACCACTTTATTCACTTGTGTGCAAGGTTTAATAATCCCGCTCATTGGCCTGCGGTACTCAATAATGTGACCATTTGCACTGCGAGCCAAGAGGTTTTGGCTCAGAACAAACTACAGACGGCAAGTAAAGGAAACCGTGACAGCCAGGCTACGAACTAGGGGGGAGATCAATCATGGAGCAGGTGCAGGACTTCCTGTCTGTCTGAGACGAGGAGAAATCGCGGGCCTGTGATCACGTTTCAGCTGACTCGGGTCACGGAGCAAGTAGTGGCGTCTGTACCGGCCTCCTCTGAGAGCGTGCTGGGTCGGACACCCAGACGGGGCTCACGTGCCAGCGTGCAGGTACCGAGCTCCTCGAGATCTCCCTCACAATACTGTACGTCAGAGCCACGTGGAAACATGCTGGTCTTACTGAGGAGACAGCTGAGTCATGTCGGAGTGTGCAAGCCAGAATAATGCTCAAAATAAAATGGCAATTATTAAAGAAAGTCAGAATCCCATACAGACTTGACTCTAATATTCTGAAAGCATTTGCAGGAAACTCTTTCCTTAAATCGTGACTCATCCAATTGATCAGTGATTAGTTTTACATTATTTAAGTATAGGTAAATGATCAGGGTTGTTCCGCTGAATTCAGACAGTATTGGCAATTCTGTTAAAACTGCTTCATAGAATTGCATTACTGAAACACTCCAACCAGCTTCATGCTTTCTAGATGTTCTATCAACCTCTATATTGCATGAATACCTGAAATACAGTTGCTAAAGACACATCCAGTACAAGACTTAAAATAGCACACACAAAGACAGGGATCTTCTGTCATCAGCCATGTAAAGGCAAAACCTCTATGGATTACAGCGCTAGGCACGATGACAGCTCAATACCCTCCTGGTCTGAAGGCCATAAATTCAACCCAGTGGACGCAGTGTGCAGCAGGGCTTCCTTAAGAGTCTCTTTTCTGGATCTCACCTAATAAACACAAGCTATAATCTCCAGAGCAGCATTAAAACTCCATATAAAAAGATCAAGGCCATAACTATAGCATTTCATGTGCTGTTACAGGGCATACCAGGGAGATCCTCTTGAAATGCTAGGGAATATCAGAGAGATCCTCTGATCATCTGGAAACACTAGAGAATGCTAGTGAGATCTTCTGGAAACACTAGAGAATGCTAGTGAGATCTTCTAGAAATACTAGAGAATGCTAGTGAGATCTTCTTGAAACACTAGAGAATGCTAGTGAGATATTCTGGAAACACTAGAGAATGCAAGTGAGATCCCCTGGAAATACTAGAGAATGCTAGTGAGATCCTCTGGAAACACTAGAGAATGCTAGTGAGATCTTCTGGAAACACTAGAGAATGCTAGTGAGATCTTCTGGAAACACTAGGGAACACCAGCGAGATCCCCTTCAGCTCTTACACATGTCTGAAGCAGCAGACTGCTGCTCACCTTGAGTGGCAAGCCCCCCCATCACCACCACCCTTCTCCTACCCCCACCCCCCTCTCCTCACTCCACACCCCTCCCCCACCCCCTCTCCTCACTCCACACCCCTCCCCCACCCCTCCTCTCCTCACCCTCCCACAAGGGGAAGGACGTTTGCAACACGCAGCCATCTGAGATAAAGTCCATATCCTCCACAGCCTGCTCAGGACTGAGCCTGTGGGTTTGTGCTAATCGCAGACATAACTGGGGCATGTCCACAGGACAGCAGATCTCGTGCTGAGAACCTCTCCATCTGTCCTACACGACACACGAACCCTTCTTCACCAGTACTAAACGCCCAGCACTGTACTGTCCATGGATCCTGTCCTTTGCTATGCAGTATTCCAGTCTCATAGCATGTATTTGACATGGACACCTACATTCTGTAGCTACTCTATACTGGATAGTCTGCTGCACAGAGAATGATATACTTCCACCCAATATATCTCAGGGAGGCAGTCCCACAAGTCCCACAAGGGGGCCTCAGTGAGCAGCAGATTGGCTTGACATGTAGCTAGGTCTGAAAGTTGTTTCTTTTGATTTAGGGCCAACCGTGCTACCTTGGGTCAACCTTTATGCAATCAGAAAAATCTCAAAACAGCATTCATATCTGCATTAAGTCTCAGCATTTAATATTTTCCAAGATCTGTTGGCAAGCTGTCAAGAAAGTAATATCTAAAATGTGTCTAACACTTTCGTAGTGATTAACGTACGAATTAACATAGTGACAGAGAGATAGAAAAGTGAGAGGAACAGTTAGAGTTATGGCACTGTGAACAAATGAACTTTTGAATATTTCAGTGGACACAGGAGAGTTATCATCATCTAACTAGTCCACATTTAAGTCTGGCAACTATCGCTGCCCTCAACGTTCCATTCACAGAACCCAGAATTAGAACCTAGCCTTAGAATTCAGCCTTAGAACTCAAAATGAGAACTTAGAACTGGAAATCAAAATTAAAACCCAGCCTTAGAACTCAGAATGAGATCTTAGAATTGGAACTCAAGAATCGAGTCTTAAAATTCAGCCTTAGAACTCAGAATTAGAACTTAGAACTGGAATTCAGAATCAGAATTGAGCCCAAGAGCCTTAGCCTCTCTCCCCTGAACTTTTACAGCTGGAGACTGGAACTCCAATGCCAGAACTGCAGGACAACACGTACAGGTGTGGCACACGATTAAAACCCTAGATGAAGGTATGGGTTTTGACCAAATTACCTTGCACCATCTCAGCTCGAGAACGCTGTGTTCGAACAAACGAGTATTAGGACATTGTGAGGAATTTGGCTGGACTGGTTTAAGTAGGTATTGAGATGACAACCAGTTCATGTTCCTTCATTTCCAGGATATTCTGAAAACTCCAAATTTGTTTCTTTATAAGTTAGAGTAGCATTAACCCCTTTTTTAGCCCCATCTGTCTCACTTTTAACTCAAAGCACCAAACCGAATTGCCCCAGGCCGACATTTTATTAGTACACCACTGGAGAATATGATACATTTACTGCAAAGCAGCCTTTTCTGGAAGGATCTCCTAGGGGGACATCTCTGTGTCCCTGTCTCTTCTTCCTGTCTCAGACATCATAGCCATTCCTAACTGATCCACTGAATATATGTTTACTGCAAACTTACTGTACATCTGTGTGAGTGCACATGTGATGTCTTTTAGGACATGCATCCACTCTTACACACACACACACACACACACACACACACACACACACACACACACACACACACACACACACATACACACACACACACACACACACACACACACACATACACACACACACACACACACACATACACACACACACACACACACACACCCATAGACACATACACACACACACACACACACACACACACACACAGATACGGACACAGTAAAAAACTGCTCTCATCAAAACATCCAGTAACTGTTTAGGGGACTCTTTACAGGAAAGCCTTTCATTTCTGATCATTTGGTAAAAAATATATATATATATAAAAAACATGTTAAGCCAAGATTACATGACTTTTCGATTTCCCCTAGAATTACAGCTTTTGACGTTCTCCTTGTGGCTAAGCCTCGTGATTGGTCTCAGAGACCCTTCCCTCATTAGACGACTACTTTAATGCGTTTAGCATCTGACCCCTGTTCAGAGTCACAGCCCATAGTCTAGTGTCGCTGACATGCTGCAGAGAGTTGCTCCATAAAGAATTTGAAAGCACCATATGAATTAAAAACAGTGTGAGTCATGTCTGACTCAGATTTTAACACTTTGCACTGGGGATGAAATGCAGCTAAACCCCACCACCACCACCACCACCAACACCACCACCACCACCAACACCACCACCACCACCAACACCACCACCACCACCACCACCAACACCACCACCACCACCTCTGGACTTAAAACCCATGAAGGAGCATCTGCTTCATAAAGCTGTGGTCAACTGGATTAAATATGATTAACATCAACAAAGGCTGTGTTTCCTCTACAGGACAGAGGTAAGAAACCCCTCTAGCTAGTTACACTTTTGATGCTGGGTGACACGACACATTGTCAGACTGGCAGAATAAAGTGTGGTGGAGACTCACAACATTTAGGGACGCTCGTTTGAGTTGGCCACCTTACACTTAAAGTAAGGGGAACACTGACAGAACCAAATGTCACTGTGACAGCTTTCGTCATCACTAGTCTGGACTGTCCTCTAGACTGTCCTCTAGACTGTCCTCTAGTCTTTCCTCTAGATTTTCCTATAGTCTGCCCTCTAGACTGACCTGCCCTCTAGAGGGAAGGTCAGACTTCCCTCTCGTCTGACCTCTAGACTGTCCTCTAGATTTTCCTATAGTCTGCCCTCTAGACTGTCCTCTAGACTTCTCTATAGTCTGTCCTCTAGACCAGGGCTATTCAACTGGCGGCCCGCAGGCAAGATCCGGCATTGTACCGGCCCATCTCCCTATAAATAATAAATATTTGATAAACCACCGTAAAAATAAATAACATTTTACTTGCAACATTTTACAACACTGTGTGGCGCTTTATGGTCTCTATGCCCCCCCACCCCCCCATCAACAAATTACGTTCAATTTTACAGTTCCTCTATGACAGTATTGGTATAGGTCTGAGGTGTTTTGTAGGGTATGAGTGTTGGTATGGGGGGTTTGGGCACTGACACCAGACCAGATCAGGTCTTGAGCAACTCTGAAGGTGCTGGAAGCAGTGGGAGTGGGAGAACACTGGAAAGCACTGGAACACTGGGAAGCACTGGAACACTGGA
>NW_027506895.1:1182595-1220095 GCF_052324685.1 Brachyhypopomus gauderio
CCGTGACGATGAAACAGCATCCCAGCGTATGAACGACAGGCGGGGTTTATAAGAAGCTACAGCATTATCATTTTGGTGATGTAATAGTTTCAGTGCTTCATTCTGACAGGGGTCAGATCTGTTGTGCCTCCTGCCATAGTCCACCGTCTTGCAGTCACTCTTGCAGAAAATTGGATTTTATAGTATCACTTTCTTCGTTTTGGAGCGGAGAAGTCAGAGTGCTGGCTCACATCCTACTTTTCCAGACGGGGCAACACTACTGGGAGAACGAATGTCTGAGGCAGCAAAGAAAGAGTGTAAACTCTCAACAAATCCAGATCACATGCACCATGGAAGCCCGACCCTTGGGGGTCATAAAGGGTGAGAAGACGTCTGAACGAAAACCGTCGCACACGGTGTACATTAAACTTGTCGGAGCATGAACGTGATGTTGAGGAGACCTTCCTTAAAGATGCCCGAAGATCTGGGTTTTCTGGGTTTTCCCTCCTATTATTGTGCGTGAATAGCCGCTTTCCCATTGGACGGTTCAGATCCCACGCATCACTCCCTTAATGTTGCAGCCACACTTATGTTTTCCTCTGAAACGATTTCCCAGCATTCATCAGTGCCAGTCCCACCTGCTGTAATAGGTCTGTGGGTCAGTGCTATAACTGCCCAGCTCTCTCACCACTTGTTTCTTCACAGCCGTTTCAGGCAGATCACGACCTCTTACCTTGTCAGAGGGCACCGCAGGGTTCAGGAGCTTCCTGACTGGGTGTGAAGGGTTTAATACTGTGGAGAACACGCTCGTACACAGGTTGTGCTTTACTGTGACGTTTCTGTGTCTTGTTATCAATGATTTTGCTTCAGATTTATTTTATTTGATAGACCAGGTTGATGAACACCACTCAGTTGCCTGAGATGAGCGGTCATGTAAGTCCAGTTGGCCACATATAAACTCTGGTAACACTGGGGATTTGAAGAATATAGTCTCCAGAAATGCCCTGAAACAGGCCTGTCTGCCACCTAAGCAGGAGTATAAGAAGAACATCAGGGTTGCTTTGTTAGAAATCAAATACACTTTATCACATTCGAAGTTATTAAATAGTGTGGTCAGGCTCCTCGGAACGAACATTTACATTAAGCATAACAGTAGCATCAGTTCTAAAGGTTCATTCCCAGATTTGTGTATGTTCTGGGACTGCCTTGTTTGACTGGTCCCAGCTCAGCCAAAATCACAAAAAGAGTTTTGAACAGCATAAGCCAATACAATTTGTGATGCCATATTGGCCAAAGGAGTCATTTATTTCAATAGCACAGCACAGAATATGCACAGTAGTTTGTCCTCTCTTCGTCTCAGAGAGAATCTCTTTTTACGTGCTCTCTCTCTGCACGCCGTCTGAATGCTGCAAATTAACAGAGCGTAGGTAGATATATACAGATGCCCATTGTGTTGGAGGACATAAAGCATATCGTTCAATACAGTTCCAGTTCAATCTCAGCCTCCTAAACCAAACTCAACGCTCACTCCTCCCCTCCCCTACCTACACAAATGGTTTCCTCTCCGTTACGGTTGCTCTACGCGTAAACGATGCCAGTGTAGGTACGAGACAACAGAAGACCAACGAAGGCCCGCTCAAGTCAATTCACAAAAGCACGGCAAACCGTGTGCCCTGACTAAACCCTCACATGTACAGAAACAAAAGTGCTATTGACCAAGACTATGCATAGAGAGTGGGCCGTGCGATGGGCTGAGGGACCGGGCCGCCCTGCACGACCGGTGGGCCTTCTGTGTACATGCGTTTTGGGCCAGCGTAAGTAACGCTCTGCAAATCATGACCACTAAAGTGAAGCAGGTGGCTTACATTCATAATACGATGAGTGCGACTTGTAGCTTGATCTTTTTAATGGTCCCACAAAGCAATCTTTGGAAGTAGCAATGTGCCGCTGGTTATCCCGTCCACTACGCAGATATTTCTTTTGGTCCTTCTCTTCCAAATGTAAACATATTTTCCCCATACATGGTACTCTGAGCCATGAGTAATTAACATTCTCTTCATTTCCCACAGCCCCGACCCAGTTCACTGCTCCAGAACTTTGGTCTCCTTTACCTTTCACCATGGGCCACATCCTACCTCTCAGCTGTAGCACTTGCCCCCGTACACCGTGGCCTTGTGGAAGTTGGCACTTTAGAGAATCCATTAGGTGCCCAGTTCACTCTGACCGCCAGCAGTCTCCCACCTCTACACACAAACAAAGGCCTTATTACCAACTTTCTGGCTCTGTGTCTTCTGTTCATTATAACAGTTCCATCTAATAGCTACTTATTCGCACCATTCTTGAATGTCTTTTGTAAAATAAGCTTCACTGTAAAGTCTGTATGTCTGAAAGTTGCTCAAAATAAATGTGAAGAGCTACATTTTGAATCTGTCTACTAGAATGGTACTATTCCAGTAAAGACATGCTTACGCGATCTGTTAGATCTGTGAAGACCTCACACAACACGGTGGAGTTGGCAGGGGTGATAAGACTGCATGATTGAATTCTTGCAATCTGGATTTAAATTTATCATTTTAAATGAGCACAATTCATGATTGTACATCCCACCAACTTTCTGACATGTTGTATGCGAGGTTTGGAAATGACAGCTCTGTGTGTCATTAACTCAGTCATGACAGAACTGGAAGGATTTCAGGATGACGATGAAAACTGTTACGGGGTTGGTGAAGATGCGCGTAGCTAGCAGGTTTCCAACACAAGGCTCTGGAGTGGGAGGTTAATGATCTGTTGCTGAGATCTGTTCATAGTTTACGGTGACCTATAATTAGAAATGGTAAGAAGGACACGTTCAGGGAGTTGTTTTGATTAGGGGATACATCCTAAATTAAACCAGATGTCAGGAGCAGAGATTAAGTAATGTAGTATCGCTATACTAAAGAGAAAGATGCCATTTTATTTCTAACGTCTCTGCAGCAAACACACACTGTAAATTCTGAAACATGTGCTCATGCAATAACTCCTTCAGGATCAGGATGTTTTACAGGTACTTTGGGAATAATAAAACTTCCCTTTTCGGTAAAGAAAGGAAGGACAGACGCATGACAGTGGGCTTTCTGTCAAATGGTAAGGGCACTGACGCGCCATGTTTGATCTCAACAGAGCCGACTGCACCATTAGCCCCACGCGGGGCCACAGTGTCACATCACCAACACGCGTGCGCTGCCGCACGTGCGCCTGCAACGCGGGTGCGCTCTGGCTGACTCTCGCGCTGCTATGACATAGTTAAAGAGGGACCTGGTGAAAGTCAACAGTGATACGCGCTGCATGATTGATCTCAATAGGCACGTAGTTTATCTCACCGTCCGGGGTGATTGCGCTTGCCGCACCAACAATGGTGCCTCTATTGTAAATGGTTCAGCAAAATGCCACTGCGATAAAATTCTAGTCATTTGAATAACTTTAAATGACATTTTTCAAAGTCATTCAATAACGACACCTAGGGTAGACTAATGAATTTGACTAACATGTAATCTTTGTATTCAACTTGGTATGCTGACGAAACGCAATCTGTGGACTAGAATAAACAAATATATTTCGAAAAATTAAGTCCTACATTTGCTACGACCAATAATAGACGGTTTTGTCATTTTCGACCCATTAAATGGTCTGATGACTAGTGTAACTAGCCACTTTATTCATTTAAATGAAATGATATTTGTCGAATAAAGGAATGCCTTCGCAAGGGTGTTGTTAAAAGTTTAAACATGTAAGGAACACTGCCTTAGCAACGTGACTTTGTACCTCTGCACACTATGCGTGTATGGTACAGTTTTGCGTCTATTTAGCATTCAAATGTACTGATTCTACAAGCATGCATGGATGAATCGGACGGTCAGCCAATATTTAATCGATTATTTACTCTAAGGCTTTAAAGGACTATGCTATTGTGTCTCTTATGTGTAAAACTAAAGGGGTTCGAATTCATATGCGTTGGAAATGGCCGTGACCGATAAATATAACATTTGTATAATATTACCGTTAAGAGCTGCCGGTGTCTGTCGTCTTAAAGGAGACACTAAAACTTTGCACGATAATATTTTCGACCACAGATTCCTATTACAAGGATCAATGATGGGAGCTTGCGCGGGATGCGTAACTATGATGAAAAAGTTTCAGATGTGCATTTTATAGTAGGTCTGCGATAGCGCGGTTCTGTGTTGTGATTGGGCTAACTGGCGGGCTCGTGATGTTCATGCATATATAAACGACGACCTGCGCTCCTGTCATGCACGCCAGAAGAAATTGGTGAGGAGATCACTCGAGTGGAGGAGCGGCATAGCGCCTTGATGATACCGCCCGAACGGCACGAAATCTGTCAACGCTGTAGGGTTATCATCTACTGTAGAACAGAGCTGCACAACTCTAGAACACGATCACCGTAATACACCGAGAGATAGGCAAAGGAAATCAGCCCTTTATCATTCCTACAACACCGTGTATTACTGAGTAACCTAAGAGATGCCGTTAAGATCCGGACTTTTGCTGCTCGTCGTGCTCCTCGCATCAGCATACGAACTGGATCTGAATGAATCCTATTCCCCGAGGAGGGCACGCTTCTCCGCCAACAGCCCCTGTAAGTAGCATTATCCATGGAAAAAAATATCTCTGGTCTCGTTCTCTGCGTGTTGCATTTGGTTATTTCGTTTTGGCTTCGCCGTTGCAGCCCACACAACCCGATCTGGTACGTGCGCTGTCATCTACCATGCATTCTCATTTTTATTCATCGTTTGAGTCTATTAGTGCTTCCTTGCAGCGACGGAGGTTCAAATGCGCTATACGTTCTAGCAGTGTGGCTGCATCCGACCGGCACGGAGCATGTAACGTTGCGTGCGTTTGAGGATACGGTACCGCACTCGGTTTTTAGCGCTTAGCTCCACCGGCGACGCTCAGTAACTCGCGTCGAGCCATGCATGCATAGACCCGGAGTCGCTGAATTAATATTTTTTTTGGCGATTCTAATCAATGCGTGGAAGCTCGAGTTTCTGAGCTTTTCTTGTTGCTGTCTTATCGACGCTTTTAGGTACTTCTGAAGGACTTCCCATTGGACGGTGCAGATTTGTCAATGAGAGCATTTAAACCGTCAATGAGTCGGCGCGTGACACTACAGACCGTCTCTCGTGCCACTACGCAGGCTGACCGTGTCACATTTGGGGGAATTAACCCATTTATTTGGACTATGCAAATTTAGACAAATTTAAATCTAGCATCTTTTAGCCTACTTTCTACACACAAATGTTTTTTCCCCTTTCCATATAAAATAGTTTCGTAAACTATTCATTGAATGGTTCCAGAAGTAATACCGAACACAAACCTCTCTTATAGTTCACTTATATGCCGACCAAGTAACACCGACACGGGAGGATGCTGAGTATAATAACTTGATTTAAAGGGTCCTATCGGTGCGATACGACATCAATATGTGTTTGCGTTGGACGGAATGGACGCGCTGGGTTCTGGCAGTGGAAGTCGCGCGCGGCCACAGCTGGGTGCTGCGAGATGCGGTTTCTCCGTCTCTTCATTCATTCCTGTCGCGGCTGCTGCATGATTATAGTGTAATGTGCCACGGTGTCTCCGTGTGGGTCATGCAATGAGAGAACTGGGTCAGGATGCATATTAGAGCTGCTTCACCCGTTCCACCCTTCAGTTCTGCTTTAGTTGTTTTAATTTGGCGAATGACCTCACATCCAGAAGTGAAACGATAGGTCACAGGAACGACTACAATCCACAGCCTCAACTCTTGTTTAAGAAGCGGCTCTATCCACAATCAACGTGCTAGTTCCACGTCGTGCCTAATATCATATACATAAACCGAGGATTACTTATCATCTGAACTCCCTATGAAGTTTTCTGCCTACTTTAACGTCCAATAGCATATTAAGTAGATAAAGTCATTACTATGCAGTGAGGACAGCCTGTCCAAGTGTTGAATAAAGTGGATCTGTGTGTGGTATGGGACATTCAGTTCTGCTCTGCCTCTGGTCAGGGGACGTGAAAACCTTTGTCAAGCTCCACTTGGTATTTGCATAACTTCCTGTTGTACTTTGTTGCCAGGGAGACATCTCCTGACTCAGTGCGTTAGAGACAAAGAGACAGTGGTGCTACAGTAAGAAGTCAGAATTAAAGGAGACAAAACATACTGTAAAATAAACATACAGACAAACACAACGAACGGCACTGACAAACACACCACAGTCTGGTCACCTGATGGATGGGGTTTCTGACTACAGGAACATAACAATTCTAAGAACTTTAAAGAGTCTATGAGGACCAGAACTCACAATGTGCATTTTCCTTAGAATGCATATCAGTGTCCTCTGGTGATAAATGGTTTTGTCGTTATAGGTAGCGTTTTTATACAATATCAATATTCAGTGTAAAACAATACAGGATGATGTCATCACTACAGATGAGTATATACCTCTGACACAGCAGGCCAGGAGGGCTCAGTTTGGGGGTCATGAACTGTGCTTGATGAAATCTGAACAGGTAACAATGTAAGTGCAGAATACAAATGATTCATTCCAACAGTTCATCTTATTAGTTTGTGTGGGAAAACTGTAATATCACCTGTCGAGTCAAGCACTGTATGCAATGAATGGAGAGCATGCACTGTTGAATTTGTAATGTCTTTGCCAAGTAGGGAGAGTGAAGGGGGAGAGGGGAGCGAGAGAGAGAGAGAGAGAGAGAGAGAGAGAGAGCGAAGACAAGAAGGTTCATTGTCTATTGATTTTTCTTCTAAGAGCTCAAATTAGCCTTGACCTGTCAAAACTCATCGGGGCTCCCACACACATTATGTGAGAGAGAGCCCAGTTTTATTCATGTTTCATTAATCACAATCCACCCAAATACTCGGCTTCTCACACATTATCATACAGTAAGAGCTTTATGAAGGTATCTAACTCATATTTCACAGCTGTTCTGGGTCATTCACTTTGTCTTCGTGGAGTGATTCACTGTGGACCAACTTAGTTCCTACACAATTTCCCCCTGTACGGTTACTTGTTACTAGAGAGCACCTGGTAAGGTCCTTCCTCGTTGCTAACGCCACGTACTAACACCACGCACTAACGCCACATGCTAACACCACGCACCCAAGTGTTCAGTCATCCACATAGCTGCTTAGAGTGTGTGGATGAAGATAATGTTCCTGTAGTAACAGAAGTCACAGGTTTTCATACACTGTTACTGTCAATGCCTTTGTTTAAGGGTCCAGTAATCACCATATTCAGGAATAAAAATAGCCCGTAGACCTGCTTCAGAGGTAAGCTGAACTAACGGCTAACACCTGTCAACACTGTTCATCAGTACATTTGTACTGGTGATTTCATGTCCCTCCCCCTCCTGCCACATGCTACGGCTAAAATAATTAGCTAAAATGAAAAACGTTAGCTTAAGTTTAACGAACCAGCGATACCCGGTGTGGCCAGGAGAAATGTTAACATTAATGATTAATCAGACAATTCATTCAAATTCAGATGTTGGGTGAGCATAGTGTTCAACAGTTACATGAGCCTCCATGGTAAATCTGGTCAGATAATAATGCTATCCCTGTAATTAGCATTCATTTGATCAAGTAGGGCCATGGTTATTTGACATTTTTGAATTTCTGATTCTATGCCATGATAGATTTATTATCTGTAATTCATGATTGAGAAATATACACTAATAAAGGTAATGACACATCTCCTAAAGACTAAAGGTCTAAGGGCCAGACACACCTGTTTGACAGTAAGGCCTAATATCAGGTTAGTATTCCATAATGCTAATTGAAGCCATTTGGCTCAACAAGGGTCTTTCAGCAGGACTCTTTGGGGTCCCATGAAAGAAAATGAGCAAAATATAGAAAACATTAGAGGAGGATGTGACTTGAATTAATTATGGTCACAGAAGGCACTGCTGGCAAAGCTACAGCCAACGTTCCAATGTTGTAGCGTCGACAGATTCTGCACCTCACCAGTTTTATCTGGCCTAAATTTGTCAGGAGTCTACCACAACATAAATGCTCCAAGACAGAACCAACAGAACCACGAGTAATAGAACCAGGACAAATAGAACCACAAGCAATACAACCACAACAAATAGAACCACGATTAATATAACCACAACAAATAGAGCTACAACAAAAATGTGGAGCACTGCATTGATTAAATGCACACGAGCAAATGCCCTTTATAGCAAGGACTGAGATCTGAGCTCTTGCCCTAGTTTATTCCTATGGACAATAGACATATTCAGCCTATGGCATTTCGGGGCTTTTTGGTTATCTCAGAAGTCTGTTTTCTGCCAGCACCATTGACACAAGCAACACACTGCCTATTTTCCTTCAGACGCTGCACAATGGCGCGATCTGAGGCAACACCAGTTTCTCTTTCACACACGTTTACACACACTCCTCCCATTTAAAAAAAACCTTTCCTTTTCTTCGTTTTTTTGGCAGGGGTTGGGACACTGACCTATCGCATGATGTAAGTCTGTATAGTGAAGTGTTTATAGTCCCTGGCGCTGGAACGAAGTGGGGGGTTTGGCACTCTCTACCACTGAGCCCAGTATTATTGTCTTGTCATATGTGAGGGTAATGGAAACATTGAGTCTTGTGCCAAAAGCGATAGTCAGCACAACCCAATACTCTGAGGCTCACATCCTCCCCCTTGTCCCCCCATCTCACCCACCCCCTACAGGGCCAAACATGGGCCACACGATGCCCAGACTCTTTCACTGCCTCCGGGAGGCCTGATGTGGGTATTTTCAGCTGAATGGGTCACAAATGCTGTTCCAAGAACAAGGCAAAAAAACTACTGGAATACTCATAAAAGTCACTGCCAATGGTGGAAATGTAGAGTAATTACTCTAAATGTTGCCACCGCCTTATACATTTTAGGGTGTCCAGTGGCAAGTCAAGCATGCTGTTATTTGTCATATTAAGTCTGTACAAGAAGGAATTCAGCTTGGAATTAGTGCTGAATGGAAATTCACATTAGATCACCCAACGTCACAGTAAAGCTGCAATAATTCAGGTTGAACCATGGTTCACTAAATGGTATTTAAGCGGCCTGTAAAAAAGCAAGGGAGAATGTTTCATGAGAATGTGGTTCTGAGTTACAAGGCCGCCTAATGATACGGAGTCCTTCTGCTTTCATTTGTGTGCATCTTCAGCCGTTAATTCCCCGCCACACTGCGAGTTTTTTTTTTTTTTAAGTTCTCTCCAACATCTCCAGCAAAGCTGAATGATAGAACTGTGGACAGAGTCCCATTTTTACATAAACTGCATCACTGGCTGCATCACAATGCCGGTGTAATATTCCGATGATGGTGTCCGCGGGAGGTCTCGGTGAGACCGCCGGCTGGGCACCTTTACGAACGGCTGTGTCTTCGTTTCAGCGGATGTGGCACGCTGTCTGAACAGCGCCCTCCAGGTTGGCTGCGGTGCCTTTGCTTGTCTGGAGAACTCCACGTGCGACACAGACGGGATGCACGACATCTGCAGGTCGTTTCTCTACAGCGCTGCTAAATTCGATACTCAGGTACGTACAGAACTTTACGCTGCTTTACTGTGCGTCTTCACGCACTGTAGCTACTTAAATTTCAGAGCCACCAATGCAAGAGTTTTTGAACGACTGCTAGTGATAACATGAGTCACGCAGTTATTGCGAAGTTTAACATAATTAGTGTCCATCAAATCTTAAAGATGTGGATGAACAGTGACGGTGTTCCTTGCGGTGATGGCTCACGTTACGTATCATTTGCTAGCGTCTTCTGCGAGGCTGACGTCCGAACCTGCTGGAGCGTCATGTGCCACGTGCCCTTGTGTGTGTTCCCAGGGCAAGGCCTTTGTGAAGGAGAGTCTGAAGTGCATTGCTAATGGTATCACCTCCAAGGTCTTTCTCACCGTGCGTCGCTGCTCCACGTTCCAAAGGATGATCTCTGAAGTGCAGGAGGAGTGTTACACCAAGCTAGACATCTGCACCGTGGCCAAGTCCAACCCTGAGGCCATTGCTGAGGTGGCACAGCTCCCTAGCCACTTCCCCAACAGGTACACAGCTCCTCCGAACCTTCAGTGCAGGCCCTCAAACAAGGAGAAACGTTTGCAAGTGCATTTGGGCTCTATACATTTTAAGTAACTCTGAGTCTAGGTAAGATGGTTGGGCGTTCTTGTGTGGCATATTGTTACTGTTGGAATGTGCTGAACTTGGAAGTGGTTTGGTCTGGAAACTTGAAAAGGTTCGAATGAGGATATTCCGTTGTGGCTTTGCTTGAGTCCAGGGATGGTCTCTGTCTAGGTAGAAAAACAGGTAACCCAGAGGCAAATCAGCATTGCCATCATAATCTAATTGCAGAATAATTAATTTTAGTATATTTTAACCAATTGTTCATATTTACCTCTATAAATTTACCTCTCTGTAACTCTATATATGAAAGATCACAGATAAATTAATTATTGCAGTTTAACAATGATGCTGTATCAGGAAGGTATAAGCATGACTAGTGTGTGGGATATTATCATAATACAGTTTCATGATTGAACGTTTAAACACTGGGAACAAGGTTAGATACTGGGAGCAGGGTTAGATACTGGGAGCAGAGTTAGATACTGGGAGCAGGGTTAGATACTGGGAGCAGGGTTAAATACTGGGAGCAGGGTTAGATACTGGGGCGCAGGGTTAAATACTGGGAGCAGGGTTAGATACTGGGAGGAGGTTTAGATACTGGAAGGAGGGATAGATACTGGGAGGAGGGTTAGATACTGGGAGCAGGGTTAGATACTGGGCGCAGGGTTAGATACTGGGAGCAGGGTTAAATACTGGGAGGAGGGTTAGATACTGGGAGCAGGTTAGATACAGGGAGCAAGGTTAGATACTGGGAGCAGGGTTAAATACTGGGAGCAGGGTTAGATACTGGGAGCAGGGTTAAATACTGGGAGCAGGGTTAGATACTGGTAGCAGGGTTAGATACTGGGAGCAGAGTTAGATACTGGGAGCAGGGTTAGATACTGGGAGGAGGCTTAGATTCTGGGAGGAGGGTTAGATACTGGGAGTAGGGATAGATACTGGGAGCAGAGATAGATACTGGGAGGAGGGTTAGATCCTGGGAGGTAGTTTAGATACTGGGAGGAGCGTTAGATACTGGGAGGAGGGTTAGACACTGGGAAGAGGGTTAGATACTGGGAGCAGGGTTAGGTACTGGGAGCAAGGTTAGATACTGGAAGGAGGGTTAGATACTGGGAACAAGGTTAGATACTGGGAGGAGGTTTAGACACTGGGAGCAGGGTTGAATTGAAATGAATTCAGCAAAAACTGCTCTCACTATTCAGAATTCTCAATTCTTTATTAGTTGTCAGTAGTCCACCTGTGTGAGGATCAGGCGTTCTGAGCAGCACCATGATGTCAGGAACTGAATCTCTTTCACTCAGGATCTGCAGGCAGTTCCGTTTAATTTACTGTCTTTGCATGTGTCTGCCTGATATTGGTAAACATGCAAATTTGCTGTGGCACCAGCTCAGTGGGAGTATTCGTTTGGAGTATTCAATGTAAGTGTTCAGTGCGAGTGTTATATGGGAGTGTTCAGAGAGTGTGTTCAGTGGGAGTGTTCAGTGGGAGTGTTCAGTGGGAGTGTTCGGTGGGAGTGCTCAGAGGGAGTGTTCAGTGGGAGTGCTCACTGGGAGTGTTCAGTGGGAGTGCTTAGTGGGAGTGTTCTGTAGGAGTGCTCAGTGAGTGTGCTCAGAGGGATTGCTCAGTGGGAGTGTTCAGTGGGAGTATTCTGAAGGAGTGCTCATTGGGAGTGTTCAGAGGGAGTACTCAGTGAGTGCACAGAGGGATTGCTCAGTGGGAGTGTTCAGAGGGAGTGCTCAGAGGGCGTGTTCAGTGAGAATGCTCATTGGGAGTGTTCAATGGGAGTGTTATGTAGGAGTGCTCAGAGGGAGTGTTCTGTAGGAGTGCTCATTGGGAGTGTTCAGTGGGAGTGTTCAGTGAGAGTGCTCATTGGAAGTGTTCAGTGGGAATGTTCTGTAGGAGTGTTCAGTGGGAGTGTTCTGTAGGAGTGCTCATTGGAAGTGTTCAGAGGGAGTGTTCATTGGGATTGTTCGGTGGGAGTGCTCATTGGGAGTGTTCGGTGGGAGTGTTCAGAGGGAGTGTTCAGTGGAAGTGCTCAGAGGCAGTGCTCAGTGGGAGTGCTCAGTGGGAGTGCTCTGTAGGAGTGCTCATTAGGAGTGTTCAGTGGGAGTGCTCATTAGGAGTGTTCAGTGGGAGTGCTCATTGGGAGTGTTCGGTGGGAGTGTTCAGAGGAAGTGCTCAGTGGAAGTGCTCAGTGGGAGTGCTCAGAGGGAGTGCTCAGTGGGAGTGTTCAGTAGGAGTGCTCATTAGGAGTGTTCAGTGGGAGTGCTCATTGGGAGTGCTCATTGGGAGTGTTCAGTGGGAGTGCTCATTGGGAGTGTTCTGTGTCTCATGGCAGGTTTTACGGAAAGCTGCTGCAGAGTTTGATGGAGTGTGACGAGGAAACGGTTGAAGGGGTGCGGGCGAGTCTGCTCACCCGGTTAGGCCCTGAGATCGCTCTGCTCTTCCAGCTACTACAGAACAAGCCCTGCCCGTCTGCGGTGGTGCCGACCGGCACGGAGGCCCGCAGTGGGTGGAGGTGGTCCGTCAACCCCCACACTCAGAAGAGCCAGCCCAACCTGCGCAACAGGGATGCGGCTAACCTCTTCAGCAAGAAACGTAACATTGCCGACAGCTCTTAACCCCCCGAACCCACGTCCCTGGGTTCCAAACCCGACCGCCGTGCACACATACGCTATCCCAAAACGAAAACACAAACCAAACGTAGTGGTGTTTTATTCTCCATCAAAATGCACAGGAATATGTTCGTTCCAGACAACTGGGAAACGTCATGCATCTGTATGAGAGCAGGTGGATTGCTACATGTTTGTGCTTACCGGTTACACTTCAGATTTCATTTTTATTCATAAATGACTGAAATTCAAGGGGGGAAATTCTGGGTAGTTTACCATCCAAATGTTGTCATTTGTAGAGACTAACCCACGCACAGGTGAAGAGTCTCTTCCTCAGAGTCAGTTCAAAATCCATCAACCGTAAGAAATGTCCTATCACACTAGTCATTGTGTAGTTAGATAGATTACAAAATATTATTTTCATGAAAGTATCTAAAGGAAAAAAGAGTCTAATACCACAAATATAGATAATCATTTATAACCAATATATCACAATGAGATTACAAAAAAGAAAAAGTGTGTATATATACTGGATCTATTGTTAATGTGAAATAGTTGGCATGTGTTATAAATATGAGAGTGTACTATTTATTTATTAACAGATATTTTACTATTTTTAGCTGTTAATCTTAAATTGCCACTAGCCTTTTTGTGAAAGCTCACCCACTGGGCGAGAGATATCTTTGAAAATCTTTGTGCAGGAATTCATTAAAAAGACCAAAAAACTGAAATTCACTCCAAATGCCATATCTCATAGACCCCGAGTGCAGTAACATTAGGAGTCAGTGAGCCACACACAATATGAAATCTTTATTTATGTTATTGATCAGAGATGCGAAAGTAAGGCACCGTGTACTAACTTTAAAACATCTCTTATTTTTCTATGGGAGAAAAAAAAACATGATATAATCCTGGACATAAGCAGTTTAAAAGAGTTTTTCTGACACATTCCCTTAGTCCTCTTTAATATTGTCTTCCTCTGCAGCTCTTGCTATGATAATACAGTAGAGAAACCCTGTTCAGGAAGTCTATCACTAACCCTCGAGTGCAATTGTCACATCACATTTTGGACAACTTATTGGACAGATGAACAACTTGCTCCCTGATAAATATGACGTGCAGAGGTGGGTTCAACGACACTGTTTACACAGTGCTGCAAAGCAAAATAAGATGTCTATTTAAGAAACATAGCCTTTAGATTTATTCATATTTATTTTCCTACTATGTTATTTAAGTGTTTATTTTATTACGTTTCTGTGGATAGTCTACGATGAGTCACCTAAAACTACTTTTGTTCATTCCTTTCTGTTTTTGTGAGTATGGTGACATTGCCGAGGGCCCATTTTTTGGGGGGCTAGCCAAGAGCCAAGATTGCTTGGACCTTTCGCTTGCTAATCTTCTCTGAGTTAGCTGTACAAGACCCATGTAATGACTCTGTGCTGGTCATGGGGGAACACGTTGGTCATTTGAGTCAGGTCACCTTTTCTGCAAGCGTTGTACGGGACCACAAAAAAAAAAAAAACAAAACCAAAAAAACAAAACGACAACAAAAAAGCGTTGTGAGTATTGCCACTTACTGTGTATTTTTGCAGGGTTCACAATAGACTGTTGAGTATATTCAGCTTTAAAAACATTCTGCCTATGTTAGCGAAAATTGACATCCAGTATTTCAAACCACTGCTGGCTTTGCTTCATAAGTAATGCATGGGCGAGGCGGTTCAGCTATTCTATAGTACACCTACAGTTTGTGTAAACAGTTAAACTGGAATAGTCACTGCAAAGTGTTTTCTGGAGCCATTCTTGACACTATGCAATATACATTGTTTATGAAAGGCCTGTTTCTCCCAGAGTGTTTACCCATGGTGAAAGAGTGAAGATCTCTTTTTAAGAGCTTCACGAGTAGGTGAAGATAAACTAAGACTGGAAGGCAGTGTGATGGAAAGCTTGCGCATGGTTGAAGACGACCCTGGAGCCAAGGGCCACATTCAGGACCACTGCCAATAAACCGCTATGGCCATACTCATTCAACTCAACTGCATGGCTCAAAGAGACCACACTATCGCTCAATGGTCAGTGTAGGTCTGTTCTCTGATATAGCAAATGTTCAATTAAAATATCACAACAAACTAGTATTGCTGCCATGGTGGTTATGCAGTGACTGAGCAGTTTGATGGGAATAGGCTCAACAATGTGTAAAAAAAAAAAAAGAGGAAAGACCTAGAAGCAGGAAACAGAATTAACTTGGCCAATATCATTTCTAATTTAGTCTTACTCCTAAGATAAAGAATAAAATACATATTTGTTTTTAGTAATTTTGGGCAAAACAAAACAACTAAAACGAAAGCTATATTTAATGGACAAAGATCAGAAATTTTTGTATGTAATAACTATGTATTTATGAGCGTACATTTTCTCCAGAGTTAACAGAACCTTCGCAATGCATTTGCTGGTCTCTTCACACTTCAAAAACACGGCCAAGCTTTATGACCAGTTCAGAGACTTCACAGAGCTGTAGGCTGCTAGTGCAGTTGGCCTACATCACCTGGCTTTAATGCTGTTTTCAGCCCATGTTTTGTGGTGGGAGCCTTCACAACAGCTACTGTAACATTAACAGCTGTTAGGGACTTCCTAGGTCTGCTTTTATGTCATTTAAATGTTTAAAAATCAGCTACGCTAATCGTTTGTGACACCAGTGCACAAGATGAAGAAGTTAACTTTTGCTTTTGGTTTCAGTGCATTTTAGTACGCTCAGGAGAGGGTGGTCATCGTTTTTGTCCTCGTGCAACTTTTTCGTCACATTTTCATCTTCGTCTTAGTCAATGAAATCACAACATGGCTGGAGATTTTCATTATTAATTTTGTCGGCAAAATTAACACTGGCAGAATGACTGTTTTTCTTAAACCAAATTATGTGCAAATCTAAAACAAACTCACCAAACTATGCAATAATCCCTATAAAGGTTTTATGCTAAAATCCATATTATCATGCCCTAATTGAACATTATGGGCAAGTTGAAACTTTTAGAGTAACCCCTCATTCCCCAACATCATATGTAAGGCAGTGTAATCTCTAGTATTTTTTTTCATTTAAACAAAAAGACTGTCTTAGAAGATAAATACATATATACCTTAGGTTGAGAGTGAAACTCAAATCTCGATGTATGTGTATGTACTAAGAGAGAATGAGATTTCTGTCTTGATATGCACTTTCCATTTCTGAGGACCACTATAAAAGGGCATTGAAACAATTAGAACTTTACCTTACACAGGTTCAGTTTAAGGTTTCAACAGGACATTGAGCTAATGGAATAGAGAGACCGTTATAGCTGTTGTATACTTGAATAGGCAGGGATGTTAAGTGTAAGTTAAGTGTTCTTGAGAGCAAGGAAACTTGCGTTATTACTTTGGGACTAAGGTTGATCTCTGTCTATTAAACACCAAGGAATTTGCTGTACCAACCTGTTGCTGCTAAACCTATTTCTAACCCCTTTGTGTTATGTTTCAACAATCCTTTCTGAAAGATGGGTCCATCAATTGTTTTCCCCACTCTCCTCCACTTGAGAGTATTTTGTTGGAGTAACGTTCTCCTGAATTAAGAATCATGTCATTACAGCATATGACCTTTTTAATATTGATGGTGCCATCTTTTAACCACATTCATTGAGATATGTCTGCACCAGCAGTGGCTCAACCTCCTCCAGTAAAACTGCAGCAAATGTTGCATTTTGCATCAACTCTGCACCAGAATGAAAAATGACCAAGCTAATATCTTAGCTGTGTTATGTAAAACTCAAGCTAATATCTTAGCGGAGTCATGTAAAACTCAAGCTAATATCTTAGCGGAGTTATGTAAAACTCAAGCTAATATCTGAGCAGAGTTATGTAAAACTAAAGCTAATATCTGGGCAGAGTTATGTAAAACTCTAGCTAATATCTGAGCAGAGTTTTGTAAAACTACAGCCGTTTGGAGCCTGTCTGGGGCCTTCACTGTTCCAGTCATTGGTGTGTTTCATTTTCTTGAGAGGACACTCACACAACCCTTATGACATCTAAAGGGTTTTGTGCACTTTCATGTATGACCTTTTGTTAGACTGCATTGCATTTGTGGATTACTGTGGATGCATCTGTGTTCATTTCTGTTCAAAGCCTAGTGTAGTCCACTAGCTACTTATTTAGCTGTATGGTATTCTGCTAAAGAATGAAATTGTAATGAATTTTGTAAACTTTGGAGAATGTATATTTTATCAAACGTGTGTGTGAGGGGATTCTCAACATGCAGCTGACAGGTCATCGTAGCCCTCTGACAATTGGAACTTGAACTGAGTTGCATCCTTATGGTAATTTATGATGGGAAAGTAAACCTGAATTCTACAGAAGGATCATTTCAAGCCACTGGAAGATCCAGATAAGAAAATCCAATAGGTCACCACTTTTGTCACCACTTTGCATAGATGATTGAGAACTACAGCATGACAAAAGTAAATCCATAGCATGTCACGTAAAATGTTTGTAGGTTTAGCGCAAATATGGGTCCACGTCCAAAGCTTTTATCCTAAAAACTGCCCATTACTAGATAGCAGGTGCACTACGGTTGGGATGGCATCCAACATTTCGGTCCTTTGCTTAGCAAAAACCATTTCCTCTTCAACCCAGGTCACCAAGGACAGCAAGAGTCATAGTCTTTAGCCATCAATATGAACGGTACTTTCGTAAAACTTGAATTCACTTGTATCTCTTATATTCTTGTTACATTTGTTGATTTTTTATTTAATCTGGATAAGTCTATTATACTGGTTATTTTCCCTTCTGTTTAGTTTGTTATGATGTTTATTTTTGCCCTGTAGCCAACAACACTAAACCAAATATAGGCAGTTGAAATTGTTTTGCAAGGCATTCAATGGATTCTTTGTTCTGTCCCTAATGTTACGCATGAGTGAATCTTGTGATTGATTTGCACTTTATTATATGCCCAAATACATATATACTCCCATGTATATGTGGAGGGTTTCTCTGTGCTTACAGGTAAAGAAAGATACACATGCATCAACCATGTGTCTTTTAATGTATAGAAATAAACTATGATCATATCAGGCATATGGTATTGATTTGGTCACATTTGATTTTATTATGTTATGTAATACAGGCATTAAGGATTTGTTTGTTGGATTCGGTTATAATTTTAGTTTCTTGTGTAGTTATTTAATGCCCAGCTTTAGTTAATGATATCGATCGGACAGCTTTGCCAATTCAAGATATCGATCAAAATATATTTACATAGCGGTGTAAATAAAATAGCAATCATTAAAATATATTAATGCAGATATATTAATGTAAATAATACTGGATTACTATAAATACAATATGTCTCTACCTACATATCAGAGCTCTGAAAATATACTGGAGTAAATCTATAGCAATACATTTTTTAAATAATAATGATTAAAATGTTAAAGAGGTCCCCTATGTCCTACACTAATTACATTACATATGTAATACGCCTCTAGTGTTAACTAACATATTTCAATGAACCCAAACACATTTTATTTTACAGTGACATGTACAATTATATTGGGGGAAAAAGTCATTCCATGTTTTATTCATCCATTTAGAAAATGATGAAGATATCATAGAAAGTAATTTATGACATTCTTCAATTGCAGATTGAGTTTGCAAATAAAAACTGCATCTTAAAAGCATTTTACACTAAATATCCAAATACACCTCAATATCTTGTAATCAACATTTAATGACATAATACTGTTTACAAACCGTGCCCATAAATAGCTAGAATGGAAGATCTACTCAGACTGCTTACGGAACAACCTTCTTAATCCCTCCAGATTTCTGATTGGTTCACCAGTCCATCAGCAGGGTCTCTGATCTTTTTGAACCTGCGCTAGGATTAGCCGTCAGAGGTATGGACGTGTATTGGTACAGAGGGGTATGGGCAGTCAAGGCTTTGAAGAGGAACTTTTGTCGACTCACTTTGCCAATGCTGCTAAAACCGCAAAGCGACTGCGCTGCGTTTCTTGAAGGGGCTGAAGAGAAGAAGAGAGAGAGAGAAGCCTCCTGTCTCGCACAGCGGGGAGGGAGATAATTTCATGCCAATTCAGATGAAGCCTGAAGGCCTTTCCGCACGTTGTGCACTTGCTCGACTGAGACGGAGACGACGACAACGACGACGGCTCCGGTTCAACATTGATTCCACCACGTCTGATTTACTCAGTCACTCAACTCACTGTCACAAGCACCCTGTCACCTGAGTGACGACTTTTAGCAGCACAAACCTCAAAAGTTACTGTTGAACCTCGCAAACCTCACAAACCTAAACTTACAAATCAAGAAATACCCAGTCGCACGAAAGCTTAACCCAAGCAAACTGTACAGGGTTTTATGGCCTTTGACCTTCTGGTGGTAATCCCTGGTGCAGCATCGTAGGTCCATGATACAACATTACTGAGGAGCCAGTGAAACATCAGGGATTAGGGATTAGGGATTAGGGAATACATCTGCATTCCACAGAGAAGTTGGGCATAACCAATATGCAACTGCCCTGTCTGTATATCCCAAAGGTGTCTGCTATACCAGACCATGTAACCACTGCTAGACACACACTGGCTAAAAGAAAAGCTTAGCATTACTGCTAAGACTGAAAAAACATGTATTTATATGGATAAACAAAGAGCAAAGACCTCTTGTGTTCTAGCATGTACAAAAGCCCTTTTCCAGTTTCAGTGCAACAACAACACGCTCTCTCCATCTGAAAACAGGATATTCCAACAAAGTGGGACGTTACGCCAAGATTGTCAAGTGTTCACTTGTAAGCAGATGGATTATAACAACTTCAACAAACGATCCAATAGCATTAAGAGTTCAATCAGCTTGCCGCCCCTGTACTTTTACAGAGTGACACTGACACTCTGCCAAGAGCTCATGAGCTCTTTTCACGTTTTCCACTGAACTGGCATCTCCTTCCACCTTCAGCAGCAGAACAAAGAGGACTTGTTCAATACAAGCAATTTATGTCACCTTCTAAAAATCTACCAGGTTTTCTACGCCACATTTAGGATGCATTGTGCTTTAAACAAAGTGACAATAGAAGAGGGCGAGTGGACCGTCCAGGGAAATAAACAAAGCAATAAATAAAAAGAAATCACATGTAAAGTTATCAATGTCATATCTTTTTAACATCGTGGTTCACACAAGGCGCATATTTGTACAGCAAAGCTATACAGTTCGACAAGGCGAGAGAATCTGTTTTTCGTAATGAAAGGAAACAAAATAATATATAACAACTGAGTGATATGAGCACAGGCCACAGTGACAGCTGAGAGGGAACCTGCTCAGTTTTCAGTCTGCACCTCCCACAAACTGCTGAAGGATGAGGGAGAAAGTCTTGAAGAAAGGACTCCCAGAACTCCCTTATCATGACACTGCTCAGAGCCCATACACAGTCCTGTCCACTACTCAACCCCAACAGTATCATAAATCACCACACTGAACCCCAACAGTATCACAAGCATAAACAATTGTGGTGTGTGTCGATGCTGGCAGGGCTCCACAAATCCACTGAGCACAGGAAGAAGACTCGTGTGTATTATTTTGGGCCCTTTTTCTAAGTTTGGTGAACTGTTGTAACTGGCTACGCCCATATGTACAAAACAAAGGCTAAAAATGCTGACCAAAGTTCCCCACCTCTCTCCTCCAACAAGCATGAGTGAGTGCAGGAGGGAATCAGCCCACAGTGGGGATCAGCTCACAGTGAGGATCAGCCCACAGTGAGGATCAGCCCCCAGTGAGGATCAGCTCACAGTGAGGATCAGCCCACAGAGAGGAACAGCCCACCGTGGGGATCAGCTCACAGTGAGGATCAGCCCACAGTGAAGATCAACCCACAGTGGGGATCGCCCACAGTGAGGATCAGCTCACAGTGAGGATCAGCCCACAGTGGGGATCGCCCACAGTGAGGATCAGCCCACAGTGAAGATCAACCCACAGTGGGGATCGCCCACAGTGGGGATCGCCCCCAGTGAGAATCAGCCCACAGTGAGGATCAGCCCACAGTGAAGATCAACCCACAGTGGGGATCGCCCACAGTGAGGATCAGCTCACAGTGAGGATCAGCCCACAGTGGGGATCGCCCACAGTGAGGATCAGCCCACAGTGAAGATCAACCCACAGTGGGGATCGCCCACAGTGAGGATCAGCTCACAGTGAGGATCAGCTCACAGTGAGGATCAGCCCACAGTGGGGATCGCCCACAGTGAGGATCAGCCCACAGTGGGGATCACACACAGTGGGGATCGCCCACAGTGAGGATCAGCCCACAGTGGGGTCCACCCCAGAATAGTGTCAATTTACACAGCTGGAGTATTCACATGGAAAAACAGACAGACATCATACACTGCTAATGGTAACGTCAAATGATACAGAATGAATGGGTTTAAATAGATAAAATAGACCTCTAGCAGACTGTGAATATGAATAGTTCATTTGAAAAAAGCCAGGAACAGAAAACAGACTTCAGTACATCAGAAAACAGACATCAATACTTACTCAATGTACCACTCAACGTACACCACCTAGTACATACCACTCAATGTACACTACCTAGTACACACCTCTCAACATACACCACCTAGTACATACCTCTCAACGTACACCACCTAGTACGTACCACTCAACTTACACCACCTAGTACATACCTCTCAACGTACACCACCTAGTACATACCTCTCAACATACATCACCTAGTACATACCTCTCAACGTACACCACCTAGTACATACCTCTCAACGCACACCACGTAGTACATACCACTCAACGTACAACACCTAATGCATACCACTCAATGTACACCACCTAGTACATACCACTCAGTGTACACCACCTAGTACATACCACTCAGTGTACACCACCTAGTACATACCACTCAACGTACACCACCTAGTACATACCTCTCAACGTACACTACCTAGTACATACCTCTCAACATACACCACCTAGTACACACCTCTCAACATACACCACCTAGTACATACCTCTCAACGTACACCACCTAGTACATACCACTCAACTTACACCACCTAGTACATACCTCTCAACGTACACCACCTAGTACATACCTCTCAACGTACACCACCTAGTACATACCTCTCGATGTACACCACCTAGTACATACCACTCAACGTACACAACCTAGTACATACCTCTCAACATACCTCTCAACGTACACCACCTAGTACATACCTCTCAACGTACACCACCTAGTACATACCTCTCAACATACATCACCTAGTACATACCTCTCAACGTACACCACCTAGTACATACCACTCAGTGTACACCACCTAGTACATACCTCTCAACGTACACGACCTAGTACATACCTCTCAACGTATACCACCTAGTACATACCTCTCAACGTACACCACCTAGTACATACCACTCAATGTACACCACCTAGTACATACCTCTCAACATACACCACCTAGTACATACCTCTCAACATACACCACTTAGTACATACCTCTCAACATACACCACCTAGTACATACCTCTCAACGTACACCCCCTAGTACATACCACTCAACGTACACCACCTAGTACATACCTCTCAATGTACACCACCTAGTACAGACCTGGGCAAACTACGGCCCGCGGGCCACATGCGACCCGTTGTGCGTCCCTGTCTGGCCCGCGAGAGGCCAATCATAAATTAAACAAATATCTATGTTGTGCGTGCAATACAACTGTGACGCTTTTATTTTGAAATACCACTCAACATACACCAGCTAGTACAAACCACTCAACATACTATTTCTCAAAAACCAAAGCTGTGTACAATTAGGTTTACAAATAGAAAGATTTGCAGCTAAATCAAACCGTATAATGACATTAAATTGCATGACCTGGAGAGCAGTGACCCCACTTTAACAATTCTTCTACATCTGGACACTTTACATTTGACCTTTCACCCACATGCATTACGTCTCCGCTCACTCAAAACATGTATAACAGCATTCTAAGATGGCTGGTAGCTTTTCTGAAGACAAGAAGCCCACTGTAAGCCTCAATCAAAGTGATGGTACGGCTATCATTTTATAACCTATCAAAAGATACTCTTGGTTCACATGCAATAATTTCATAATAAATGCATAAATGCATAAAGTATAATTATTATCAGACAATACGAATATTCCAACATAAAGTAATTTAAATGCTGAAATATTAAAAGAGGTGCCCGCTAATTAACATCCTTAAGCCAAAACAGTCTAACGACTGAACTTTTATATATTCACATACTGTCTTTTTGATGCTTAGTCTGCTCCGTTGGTAAATGTACAATCAGAAGTGCTATAGCATATTCATGCACCTACATGCATGCACACACACACACACACACACACACACACACACACACACACACACACACACACACACACAATGCGATGAGAGTGAGTGACAAGGCAGCTGCAGGGGACACAGAGAGGATCAGAATGGAGAGATAATGTCCTGCTATCTGTTAGATCTCCGGGTGTCTCCGGCTTCCCTCTTATCTTGTGAATTGCTTCTTTTCAACACATTACACTCTCTCCAACACTGTCAAGCATCCCAACTCTGCTGAAGTCCATCACAACGTAGCACTTCATCTGCAAAGTGAACTTGAGTGGCAGATTATGAGCAGTGGCGGACTTAGCAATTTGGGGGCTCAAGGCGAATTTAGCTAGGGGGCCCATCAACATTAATATGCGAGAAATAAGTTCAGGTTCACACTACACGATTTTAGGCTGGTTTTTCAGTCGCCGACTGTTTTTGTAGATCGCCGACAGAAACTGTGGTCGGAGGCAAATCGGGGATCATTCGGCGCTCGCTCAGTCGTGTAGTGTGAACTGCTGAAAGACGCTCGCCGAGCCGTCGCCGAGTGGTCGCCAACTCATCGCAGACGACCGGCAGATATCTAGCATGTTTAATATGTAGCCCAGTCGGCGACTGAGAGTCAACAGCAGCGTCTAGCTTCATACAACTTTACTACAACACTGTGTTTAAGTTACTGTGGCAGCACTGGAGAAATAGTGCGATTGACTATATCTGTGTTCACTGCAACGGAGAGATGAAATAATTCTGGCAATTTGGGACTATGGAGTGGTTAAACGGTACAAAAAATAATAATAATAACGAAAATGTGGAGTACATGTACATTGTTTTTATCTTCTTCGTGGTGTTGCTGGTTCTCGCGAGTGTTTCGTTTTCGTGTTCTCGTGTTTTTGGACGGCAGCCAGATGAGTCGGCGATTCCCCAGTCGTTTAATTCGTGAGCCCGCGTCGCCGATCAGTCATATAGTGTGAAAGCCACAACAACTGAGAGACTCGCGATTACAGCACAACCAGTCGTGTAGTGCGAACGGCACAAAAACCTGACGACTGAAAAGTCGTGTAGTGTGAACCTGGCTTTAGCTAGACAAGGGGGCCCTACAGTGGGAGGGGCCCAAGGCAATTGCCTAGCAACGCCTCTATGCAAAGACCGCCTCTGATTATGAGGACACCCCGGCGTTTGCTGTTTCTGTCTTCAGGGCCTAACACGGCAAACACGAACAGGAGCTTGGAATCTCATCCACACTTCTCACGTGCAGCCTGCTGTTCGATGGTGCGCTACAACAGCGCTTCGAAAGCAAAGTGTCAGCACAAGTCAAGAACCAGCTGTTGGGTCTTCTATGCACTCTTCTCGAGGCAGAGCTGGAGAAATGACACCCCGGTGTTTTGCGGTGTGGTGCTCTGACACCCCGGGTCCCCCTCCTGAAGAGATTGATAACTGTGCCACGCAGTGAAGCCGTGGCAGGTCGGTGCAGAGAAGCCTGATGTATGACATCCAGTACTGAAACAACCTGTATCTTAAAGAAATGGTGCGGAAGGTGAATGTCATGGGTGTGAAATTTATTTATATTTTTTATATTTATTATATTTATAATACAGAAAGTTATACTGTCTGTATTGTGTTGTACTGTCTGTCCGTTGCACTTATGTTCTGTCTGCACTGTGTTTTATGTTGCACCATGGTCCTGGAGAAACGTTGTTTCGTTTCACTGTGTACTCTGTTTGTCAATATACTAGTGGTGTCAATTCCAGGTACAGAAATTAAAAGTCCTCACCAGGATTTTGCTCAAGCTTGCTAGAATTTCTAATTAGCAATCCAGGTAAAATTAGTGGAATCAAGACAATCCACGAAGCCTGAGCAAAATCCTGGTGAGGACTTTTAATCTCTGAACCTGGAATTGACACCTCTAAATAAAACCTCTTGACTTGACTTGATCATATCAAAACTATTATTTAGACAAATAAACTACAGTTTTTCTCAGTCGGTTTGGTTCATTTCTCAGATCAGAATTGAAATTCTCAAAACAGTTCATTCAGTCTCCACATCTCCTTGTCACTTGTGCACATAATAATTGAATTTCTCCTTGTGTTTAACATTTTCCAAATGCTTTTGTACATATTGCAAATGGACATGGGCAGTTGTCTGTTGTTTTTTACATTATGTGTTGCTTATGTCATGTTTATCAAAATGTGTTGTATGGATTGGCTGTTGAATTGTCTTACCCTCCCAAACATTTAGTCTTTAGGTCATCGCCTAGGTCATTATATGCAAAAGTGCTGAACATGTTGTCATAATCTCTACGGCATCATTTTACATTTATTTAGTTAATTTTTGTGTTACATTTTGGTAATTTATCCTAATTTGATAAAATTGTTTGCAAGTGAACATTCAGTTACAGTAAGAAAGGGAATTGGTGAAGGCTTAGATCAACCAATGGTCTCAACCACAGGTCAGAGGTGCGTCTCATGAACCTTTACTGTAATTGGCAAACATTTATAGACGCTAAACACGGCAGTATCACAAAGTCTCATAATGGAAAGACAAAGCCATGTATAGGGCAGGGCCGGCGCCACGGGGGGGCGAATGGGGGCGTCGCCCCCTCAGGCGAGGTGTCCCGCCCCCTCAATGTAAAAAATAAGACCCATTTATTTTACAACAATCGCTACATGGTGCCCCCTCGGCAGCTCGACAATCGTTACACGCACCACCCCACCCCCCCCACCCCCCCCGCTCAACAACTTACGTTCGCCCCCCCGATATTTTCTGACGCCCCCTCACTGTATATGTTCTGGCGCCGGCCCTGGTATAGGGTGAACAGTCAATAGGAGAAGTAAGACTGGTGTAGAGGGGTAAGACTGTGGTGTAGAGGGGTAAGACTATATGGTGTAGAGGGGTAAGACTGTGTGGTGTAAGGCTGAGGGGACAAAACAGTGAAATACAGTAAGGGCAACAATTGTGGACCATGTTTTACATGTAAGTCATGGTCTCACAATGGCTGAAGCTGGTTGCTGAGTGAAGCTGAATATTGGAAGAACAACTGTGTCTTCAATCGTTCAAACATTTCATAGAGAAAACATGTATGTAATTCAGAAATGTGCTCTCTGCTGTAATGCTGCACATTGACATACTTTCTGACATGTTATTCTTTTATTTTTTGTTGCATTTTTGCATTCTTATACCATATAGGATATCAAGACTAGCTCATAGTGGTAGCAGAGGTTCAATTTTCACACAGCAAGAGGAGACTGTATGTGCTCAGGTTGTTTTGAATGTGTAGAATAAGATTCTAATTTTGCAGTTTTTCCAGTCAGTTGTCTGTCTTTTCTGAATTTCAGTCAGTGTTTTTGTCAACAAATTGCAGTGCGAACAATACCGTCAAACAATATTGCTGTACAAATTTGATTCCAGTCCAATTTCTTGCTATCAGTCTCCCACATACAGTCATGTGTAACTGTGTTCCGTCTGTAGTTTTGTGTGTATGTGTGTACCATGTATTTGATATACCACAGAATGTGCAGCGTTCTTGAAATCAAAAGCTTAGCTAGTTTCCATCAGAATATACAGTCTACAATGACTGTGACTTATAGTTGCACTGACAACATGACTAAGTATTTTGACTGCCTTGTTCATAGGCAATGGCACACAGACTAGATATTCTGATGGCACTGACAAATCGACTGACCTAAATATTTGATTTTGGGGCAAAAACAAAGAATTTTGAGTGAAGTACGTGATTTTGCCGGTATTTCATTGAGTTTTGCTGTTTGCACTAACTGTTTTGAGAAATGCACTAGTTGTGATGCCAATGTAAAGCATGATTTGAGAAATGAACCAAACCGACTGGGAAAAACTGTAATATATATGGGCATAACCGTACTTTATACTGCTCACAGTTTGTCCTGGTTAGAAATGTTTCATTGCATTTCCTTCTGCAGTAAGCAGCAGCAATTCCCTTATGCAACTGTGCTCAGCTGATGCACTGCCAAACGCTGCCTTTCTCACCAGCAGGGGGCGATATTACATAAGGGTTGGTCTATTCTGGGACTGGAAGTTAGGTTACATGTAGACATCAGCTGTAGCAGTTAAATCAGATTTCATTTTAATTTTTACCTGATGTGATTTATGTAGTAGTACCAAATTTGCTGACACTGGAGTTTTATGTCCTTTGGTCCTTAATATTCTTTGATATTATCAAAGTGATTTTTCATATTTAGAAAAGTACTGAGAATCTGTAGTCCTGCCTCATTGGAATTCTCACAAGGATCAATTCTGGAGGGTCACAGCATGGTACGTTTAAGTCTTCTCTCGGCCTTACACCACCAACTTTATTATTTCTTTAAAAACAACATTATGCTTTGAGGGAACACTAATAAATGCACATTATATGTTCCGTTATATTATATTACATTTCCGTTTTTTAATGATTATTCTAACGTGTGTCCAAATGTGTTCAGCTATGTCTCTGTCCTGCTTTAGAGGGACATTGCAGCAGGACTTACAGAGACATCTAGTGGTAATGCGAGCTGCAGATGTCACAGTACGAGACCCCAGCGTAACTCCTGTTTGAGGAGAGCTTCCTTACACATGGCAACACGGGCAGCTTTGCCAAGTCAAAGTCAAAGTCAAATTTTTTTGTACAGCTCTTTTTACAACACATGTTGTCACAAAGCAGCTTTCAAATAAGAGAGAAAGTCATGTCAGCATACATGGAAAACACCACATCTCTACAGCAGATACTGTCAGTCTGGCATGTGATGTTGGAATGGAATTAAATTTTATTCACATGGGCTATGAAAATGCAATAACTACAGTAAGTGTTCCCTAATCTCTAATACTAAGACAGGTATCTCATTGTTATATTATAGATTATGAAAACACTAAAGCCAGGTATCTCAGTGTTATTCAAGAGATACCTTGTTATTCAAGTATACCAGTGTTATTTCAAGAATTTCCCAATATATTTATTTAGGATCAATAAAGTATCTATCTATCTATCTATCCGTCCGTCCGTCCGTCCGTCCGTCCATTTTGATAAACATGACATAAGCAACACATAATGTAAAAAACAACAGACAACTGCCCATGTCCATTTGCAATATGTACAAAAGCATTTGGAAAATGTTAAACACAAGGAGAAATTAAATTATGATGTGCACAAGTGACAAGGAGATGTGGAGACTGAATGAACTGTTTTGAGAATTTCAATTCTGATCTGAGAAATGAACCAAACCGACTGAGAAAAACTGTAAAGTAAAACTCACATAGAGCATGTTGTGAACCAGGGACAGAACTCAACTGCCACAGTGTGACAGGGTTCACCCTTCATGTAGCGCCATCTAGTGAAAGCACATATGGCAACTTGGGAAAATGTAATTTGCTTGTTTGCTTGTTTGTCTGTTAGTTTGTTTGATTTGTCTGTTTGGTTAGTTGGTTTGCATTTGTGTTATAATACTTCTTTTCAGTTGTTGAGCACAGACCAGTTTCCCATTTCACGAAGCATTTAAAGGACATTGCTTTTACACCCTTAGTATATTCACTCAGAAAAGGAAAACAGTGTTGACAGTAAATATATTTATTCTGAACATGAAGTGACCCTCGGTGCCTCTCTGCCCGCCCTGCTGGGAGCCCAGTGGAGAGGTCTACCCTCCCAGGCTGACATTTGCTGCAGACATGTACACCTTTCCGCTAGCAGCTGATGGATACGCTTGTTTTACTCAGACCTTTGTAATATCATAGAAAAAAACCATCATGGTGCAGGCTTACTGCTTAGGATCTAAAGTCTTTGGCACAGGACTGCTGTGCAAAAATTATAAACTTTAAAAAAACAGAACAAAAATAATATCAAGCCAGTAAAACGTGGTTTAATTGACTTAATTAAGTGAATTAATCTATATTTATTTTTAATTCTCTACAGTGGGTAATAGGCACAAGTCTTGTGAGAGGCCTGGTTCTGACCCGAGCTGGGCGTGCCACAAACTCCTCTACCTGCAGAAGATCACAGGAGTGGATCAACGCTAACATGCTAACCCGCCATTTAATCCACAGGAAGATAAAACATAAAAACAGGGAAACACTATTTTAGGGTTAGAGTTGGAAGTCTGCACTGTACATTTAATACTCTTTTTGCGTTGCTAGTGATGCATTGATACTAAATTAGTAATTGCGGTTGAGTAAAAGCTTTACTTGCAAGAGATCTAACAACAAGAAACAACAAGAACCTGCTTAAGGGCTACTGTACACAATATAGCAATTTTACACCTTTCTGATGTCTGCATTCGTAGGACAGCTGATATCTCTGCTGATTTCAAATCATTTTACCTTAAACGTTTGAATATGTAAAATAAACGACTTTTGTTTGCTCTGTATTGAGCTGCCCTACCGTCACACCTCTCTCAAACATCACTCACATTCTCAGTCCCCCTTTAGTTCCTCAAAGGCTACTGCTAACATAATAGCTAACTAACATAATAGGCTCCCCTCCTGTGTCCAGGGTCCTCGGAGGGTTTGCGTCTTATTCGGTCTCAGGGGTTTTTCTAGCCGCTGTTGCCTAGTTTGGGCTTCGGGCTTGGGCGTGCGATACTGCTCGGTGACAATGGGTATTGTGAGAAGCACTCAGCACAGCCTGATGCGGTTACACGTGTTCTGCAGCGTTCTTGACCCATTCACCACTCCGGAACTACATTTCCCATGTTTCTCACGCGTAGCGTTCTCTTGGCGCGAGCACACGCCTCCGCTCTGTTGCTTGTGTTTCTCGCGCGCAGGTCACGTGTTTTAAAGTGTTTCGGTACACCGTTTAATGTACGCTGGTTTACAACTCGCTTACAATTGCTGAACGGTTGTCTCCTCCTCTGTGCTTTTTATCCCTGGTGTTCTGTTTTTTTACACCTGTTTATAAAATTTTTATAAAAATGTATCACCATTGTATACAATTTTTCCCATTCGGTTAGTAATTGTGCTTGCCAGGGAGTTCACATTTGATCTACTAATAACTGTAAAAATGTCCAAATGCTGAAATGCTGAAAATTATGTACACACACGGACGTAATTGGGGGTGGGGGGGGGGGGGGGTGGGGGGGGGGGGGTGGGGGGGGGTATGTCCCCCCCACTTTTTCAAAAGCCGGTGTTGGTCCCCAGTTTTTACGGTTAAAACCAAATATTTAAATAGCGACGAATCCATGTGTCCCCCCCACTTTTTATTACAAAATTACGTCCATGTGTACACAATGTAGCCTACCTGTAAGAAAACTACTGAACCGACATTTACATTTACATTTACGGCATTTAGCAGATGTTCTTATCCAGAGTGACTTACAAAAGTGCTTTGCATCTGATCACAGAATTCATCCTAGATAATAGTACGGATAGGCCAGAATTCAAGATACCATTGAGTCAGACTACTACTAAACTACTGGAGTCAGTGTCATTACCTAGTGTTTTGCAAGTTAAACGTTTGCCAAGAAGCACAAATAACCATAGACAGACAATTTAAGAACACAGCAAGTGCTGAGTTAGTGCTCTGAATTAGTGCTCTGTTAAGAACTCAACAAACAGGTGCTGTACCCTATATGACAGTATTGGTCTATGAGAGAAGGGATCAGTAGCAACTGAAATGGCACTTGTGTCGTGTTCTTTGCAACTATAGTATTCATTGACACATGACATTTGTTCTGTAGCACACGTTCACACCACAATCAGTTTGCCGTGGTTCAGGCCGCATCTATAACAGTTACCGTTAAAAGGCCAGTCCAGCACAGCTCGCCCATGACACTTTTAGTTCTTCAAACAGCGGAAGAGGACACACTTTTATCTTGATGGAAAGCAGTTTTCTTTTTGATCATCGGATAGGTTTACTTTTCGTTGAATAATTTAATTGAAAAGCTGGTTTGTGTTTATTTTAGCAGTATATGTACGGTATCACACAGTAAAATCAATAGCGCTATGTGGGAAATAATTATTGAAGTTTGACTTTTGTGAAAATATAGCTTCAAAAGTTTTTGATTGCCGGTATGTTCTGTGTGTAACTACTACTAAATTACTACTAGTGCGCCGTAAAAATTAAATTAGTATTTTTAGTAGTAAACAGTGTAAACTATGATTTTCTAATCCTCTGTCACGCTCATCTCAGTCATTACTTAAGTTCATTATACAGTCAAATTTGGACTAGATTGCGGCTATGACCGCAGTTGTAATCATGATCTGTAATTAATGAATTAATGTGGTCTGCTCAGAATCTTCCATTCTGTCTAAAGAGAGAGAGAGAGAGAGAGAGAGAGAACACAGAAAGATGGCGCCATGGCGGGAGCAGGGAGCAGCAGACGAGAAGATAAGCGAGAAGGTAGTAAATGTTTAAAGAATAACACACGTTTACAAACCTATTTAATTGTATAACATAATGGAATTAAAAATACAACATAATGTGCCTACTGGGAAATTATCCTGAGAATTCATAGAAAGGTGAGAGAAAGTACAGGATAAGAGAATATGTCGAGAATTCCGGACGACTGCAGGTGTATCTGAACATGTTCTATTCTAATTATAGTCTGCATCGCGACGGCTCCAGACAGAGCGGAAATTATTCGAGATTCGGTGCTTTATTCGGTTTAGTTCGAATAAGAGTGCAAGCGTTGCTGCTCGTGACTTCTCTGCAGGGGCTGAGATGAGTTTTAGTATCCTGAGAAGACTCAGGACTCAGGACTTAGGTCACGAGTTAGAAACCATCAGCTAATGTGTCTGTTGCCATATCAGAAAAAACCTGCATGAGCAAATTATAACGTGAAGAAGATGGATTAAATTGATTATTTCACAAGTCACACAAATTTAGCTCGAACAACAATTTTAAAAACAGCAAATCCAGATTATAGCAAAAACAAATTATTTTTGCTGAACTCTTCACTAATATCAACAGAGCTTTCTGACATGTTATGGCAGGATAAAAGGCTACATGTTCATGTTATATATTTGTTTACATGATTATTATATTACACAAGTTATTATATTTCTTATTATATTAGTTCGGATATATATTGTAGCTCATTTTATACTAAATAAAAACAGAGCTTATGAACCTACATCTTTTAAATCTAAACAAAGTTTAATTAATACATTTTTGCGCCATTGAATTATCTGGTTATTTACGCTATAGGACTTGTATAGGATGTGTAGAAGTTCATTAAATTTCACTAAAGGGGTCAGGGTCGGCTTCCACGGGCATTTGTTTTATTTGTTCAAATTAGCATTTGTTTACTATAATTTTACGAATTCTACAGTGTAGGCTGTATTTGGTATTTGGTAAGCGGTTGGCGTTTGTGTTTACTATACTACACAATAAAAGAACTCAATCAATTATGAAATCTTTCAAATTTGGTTCAATTTAAACCCGGGCTGCTTGTCGGTACGCCACAATTTCACACCTGAAGAGAAGCCTTATGAAAACGCCCTGTGTTCTAATTTCAGCTCCAATAATTTGGTCCCCCAATTTTTGCAACTCGGTGAACGTTGTCAATCAAATTTTACCTATCGACATCACCACCCACTGTATGAAATTACAGATTCCAGAATAGAGCTCCGACAGGACGCGTACAAGGGAATCTCAAATGACGTTTTGATGAAGCTCCGGTGGCAAACTGTTTTAAAAGAGGGCTCGGAGGCTCTGCTCGGTGCACTCGGAGGAGGTCTCCTCTTTCAGCTGCCATCAGCCTCCTATTTTACTGTATGATTAATTAGGGCTAGGCTATCTCGCGGTGAGCGTTACTTAACTGCCATCTACTGTTACACTGTCACAGCGAGCAGTAAGATCGTGTCCAGCAGTGTTGCTTTGAGGCCGGAGGACTGGCTTCGATTTTGGGCGCCGGCACCCCAAATTTCACACTCAAAGACCTCAAACGACACCGGAGCAGGAATGAGCAATTAAGAGTCATTACCTCATCAAAAAGTGGACAAGTTCAGTTCCCTCAGGTAGACCACCTTTCCAGTCTGTATAGGACACTCTACGGACACTTCAAGCCTTAAGCATATTAGAGTTGTTTCAACAAAGATGCTTTGATTGAGTCTTAGGACAGTTACTTGAAGTAATTACCGGGAAATAGAATAGTTTACAGAAGAAAAAAGGTTGGCCGAATATAAATATTGGCGTAGGTCATATGCCTTCCACAGATACTCTTATTTTAGTTAAATCAGCCATTTCTGGGGTTGGGTATAAATGCTGTTTTGCTCAAAAATGTTGCAAAAACAATAAAAATAATCCACTCTAAGACGCAAAGAGGTTAATTAATATAATTTAATTAATTTAAATATACTGCATATATATGCAGTATTTGCAGTACACACACACACACACACACACACACAAATTGATACAGACAATCTAGGCTATATATGTGTATGTATGTATGTATGTATATGTATTTTTTTATGTTTTATATGCGTGGACGTATGGATAGAATGATATCATTTTCACTCAGAAATGAGAAACGTGGCCTAAAATCAAAATTAAACGGCCGCTTTATGTTTTGAATTGGAGTCTCCAGCTTTAACAATCAGAGACAGTTTTATAGCTGAAACGCGCGTTCCAGATGGAAAGCTAAAATTGGTTAAGTGTCGAAATAAATATTCTGTGGAAGTTTTTGTTACAAATGTCAAACAAAAACAGCGGTGCTGTAAATCGAATTAATAGAGGATCGCAGTCTTAGTCTTTCTGTAGCCAAATACCTTACAAGGACAGGGATGTGACATGGCCGTTTAATTGCAGTGGATGTCTTTAAAAGGTTCTATTGTGAGTACAGCAGACCAACAAACATATTGCACAATGCGAGGAATAACGACCTTTCACCAAAAAAGAAACCATGTCCTGCTAGCAATGCAGCAACGGGCATTTCACCAGATAAATAAAAAGACGATACACATCTGGTGGTACTTTATTGTGAATAATTGAAGTATAACACTAATTGCAATATTAGAATAAAATCAATACAAATGAGAGAAAAAAACTTTTGCTTATTATTTAAGAAAAGAAACAATGGTTCCAAACTGACAAACGTGCAAAATTCATTAATGACTCAAACTGAGAAAAAAAACTAGATCACATGCTTTTCGGTGTTCAACGCAGTACTTGAACTGAATCATTGAAATTTAATTCCTTCAACCTAGACAGCCCTCTGGTGCCTCTTCCATTAAGCAAATGATGCTTTAGCGCGTGTTTATCGCACACCGTAATCCGGTGGTCATTAGAGGGGGGGATAAAGACCCTCGTCGCGCGGCTCCCCTGTGCATCCCATCCCCAGCCAAGCATTGCGGGTTGGCGCCGCGACTCCTTCAGCCACAACATCAGGTGTAGGGTTACTGTTTGTTGTGCCGAGTGTACACTAATAGGCCTGTTGGATGTCAGGGTGGGCGTCACGTCATCGGACATCCACTTTGCACTAAAGGGACACTGCGCAAAAAGAGACAGTGCGCAAACAACCTTAATAATGGGATCTTACGATGCTTCTGTCCACCGCTGCAATAACAAAACAGAAATGTGGCTTTGGGTAAAAAATCATTTCGTTCCGCTTCTACGCCAAAAACAGTATTTGAAGTCATTACGGTTAAAATGAGTGTAGGAATGCCCAGTGTCGAATGGGCCTACAGACAAACTATTCCGCATTAATAGCCTATATTAGCCTCAATTAATTTATCACAAGAGGAGGTATATTCATTTATTTCACTGGTGTAATAATATCAATCATAGGCGTAGTTTGGGGGGACGGGGGTTGTGTACCCCAATAATTTCTGGTCACACTACTAATATAGTGTTAGGGTCATGTGGTGTGTTAGGGTCTTATAGTGTGTTGGGCTGGGTGGTGTGAGCAGTGTGCCCACCTCCAACTCCAGATTTATATGGAATCATTTTTACAATTTTTCTAACCAAACAAGTAAAAACGTTAAAAGCTTCTTCAAAACGAACTCAAACGTCAATTTGTTTCATTAAAAAAAAATGCATCTTGGCTTCCAAAAACAATATGGTCATATGATGACTATAGTCAGTGAATGATCAATTAATTTAATGACTTATAGGTGAAGAACCATCTTTTAAATTTTCACAATCAAACATGCGTCCAAATACGCCAACTCTCCTTGCGAAATCTACTGTGCAAAACACTGAATATAGCGACGCGTGGTTGCGCGCGCCAGAGACGCACAGAGAGGGAGGGGTCGTCGTAAGATAAGAGCGAACTTCCCACCTCGCGCTAAGAAGCAGCTAATGGCACTTGGCGGAAGCGCGAGCAGAAAGAGGAGAAAGACATACTCTTGATCTTATGTGCCACTGGGCGACAGCTTAAAGGTCGCTGTAGTGGCGAGATTGCGCTTTTTCTTAAGCACAGATACGCGTATTCTTTTACGTACGGGTGGAGCACAGCAGTCTGCTTTGGTCTTCGCATTAACTTGTTCACGTCTGCCCCACGAGATTTGTTTTCCTCGCGTCGTGCAGCGATGCTTCCCAGCCCCGTGACCTCGACGCCTTTCTCGGTTAAGGATATCTTGAAATTGGAACAGCAGCATGTTTTTAACCAACAGGGATTTTCGAATTCCGAGGCGGACGAGGCACCGCTGCAATCTCTCCAGCTGCAGTGCATGCACAGCGCGCTCAGTCGAAGTCTGGAGCTACTGTACAGTCCGGAGAAGCCGAGCTTCCTTTCTGGGGAACAGGTGAAATGCGCCCTGAACACGGATGACTTCGACGTCCTGCGAGGCTCGTGCGTGTCCCCGAAGGAAGAGGAAAGGGACCAGACGTCTCATCCAGGTACGCAGCGTTGCCACAGTAATAAAACCACCACACCGGCCGCGAGGCGCCCGCGAGAGCCCCTGTTTCACGTTCTTTGCGTAAATATGCGCAATGGATATGTTATACGCGTAATATTTCGTTTAAGTTTAAGTTTCTTGAATATAAATCTGTATTTTTGGTTAAACACCTTTGCGTTTTTCCATCGCTACTGGACCTTTCCACATGAATCGTTGTGCCTGCATATGTGTTTGATCCATTTACTCAAAATAATAGGAATCAGACAATTAGTTAAACGACTGTATTATAGGTTATGATGTACTATTACAGCGTTTAAATTGTTATTACATAGGCCTTATAGACGAATAGAACATTATGCATCTCCTAACATTAATTTTTAGTGCATTTTTATTTTGCTTTTCCCTAAAACAAAACGACGTGTATCAGATATTACAGTTGATTTTTATACAGAAAAAGAATGTTAATGCACACAGGGCCGTTCTTAATATGACTGCTGTTATTCGTGACTAGGTGTGTATGAGTTTGAAGACTCGGGCTGCGGTGGGAAGCAGGAAGATACACAGCAGGACAAACCCAAGCAGCGACTGCGCAGGAAGCCGCGCGTGCTCTTCTCCCAGACCCAAGTGTTCGAACTGGAGCGCCGGTTCAAGCAGCAGCGGTACCTCTCCGCTCCGGAGCGGGACCAGCTCGCCACCGTGCTCAAACTCACCTCGACTCAGGTCAAGATCTGGTTTCAGAATCGGAGGTACAAGTGCAAACGACAGCGACAGGACAAAACTCTCGAGCTGGCCGGTCATCCGCTCCCGCCGCGGAGAGTTGCGGTGCCGGTGCTGGTTCGAGACGGGAAGCCTTGTGTCGGAGGGTCGCATGGTGCACCGTATAACGTCACAGTGGCTTCTTACCCATACAACAACTACTACAACAGTTATGGAAATAACCCCTACAGCTGTAACTTTGCTGGTATGCCGTCCTTTGCCAATACAACGCAAATTCCAAACCACATAGTTGATATGAATCTGACAATGGGAAATCCTGATGGATCTCTAGGCCAGCAAGGACCGTTTCAGGCGACATTACCGGGGATCAGAGCGTGGTGAACGCACACGGAGGACTGGGCCGACTCGAACATGACATTCACAGCTTATTCAGATGTGTTATAACACTGAGCTTGGACGACTTTACCAACAGCGTCGTCTGTCACACATGGATGAACGCCACAGTAACTAGAGTGCCTGTGATAGACGAAATAACACTGCCACGCTTAGGGACGCTGGGCCTAAACTGGTACTCCATATGCTGAACCCTATATGTAAATGTTTGTGTATTCATTACTTTTTTTTTTTTTTTTTTTGCATATAACATTTAGAAAAAATAAAAGATATTCGTTTACTTCCTAATAAGACTAATTATTTAAAAGTTTGTGTTTATATGTTGCTTATTATATGCTTATGATCATCAACTGCCACTATATATATAATATTACACTTTATATATTATTATTTATAAAAAAGTTTAATATATAAATATATTATTTATATATATTACACCGTTGATGAAATAAGAAATAACTAAACATCGTGATTCTCTGGAA